>NW_028263381.1:8760000-8982500 GCF_051168715.1 Poecilia mexicana
CTTGATCCTACAGCTAAAGATTTATTTACTTTAAAATTGTTTTTTCATCTTTTACAAGTGTATAAAAATACAAAACCCATTCACCACTAAAATTAATCTTTCAAAATACTAAGATATGATGTTCATGGAGTGTGGAAAGTAAAGTCTGGATTTCAGTTTTTCTTGATTGATTGGGTCTGCTTAAAGAAACTGTTTAATTTTATTTTTGGTTTACATTTAGAGTATTTCCTATTATTTACAGTTTTTTCAGTTTTCAGTCAGTTTGAAAAACAAAAATGTAATGGAATCAATAAAATATGCATCAAAACATCACTAATCCTGGATTCAATTTTTTCCAAAAATTCTAAATTTGGCACCGAGTGTTTTATATTTTATTTATTTTTTGTTTTTGCCAATTTTTAATGATTGATTGGAACAGCTCATAAGCTTAGCTCTAAGTTGGGTTGTTTGAATAAGGTATTTGCTTCCATTTCATATTTAAATTTTTTTTGGCATAGTTAAAGCCTTCTGCAAACAAAATGGGTTACTTTGACTACAGGCATGAATGTTTTGTTATGTAATGATACACGCTTTCATTTTATTTTTCATTTTACTCACTCAGTAGTACATGTGAATAGTTAATGTAACTAAAATAATTATGACTGACTGAAAAGGAGTAGGAACAAGTATAAACCATTCACACAAAAAGAAAATTAGCCATTCAGCTCATAAATCAACCCTAGTGAAAAAAGTACTTTAGTATATTTCAAATATACTTACATTTGTGTAAATATATTTTAAGTATACTAAGTATTAAGTGTGTTACCTATAAATATATACGAAGTATTCTAAAAACATGCTTGTACCAATTTTTACATTATAACTTTAAAGAAATCTACTAAGTGAACAAAATATATATTTGGGGAAGTGCAAATATACACTTGCTCAAGTGTACATTTAAAATATATTTTAAATATGTTTAAAATATATTTTGTGTATAGTTTAAAATATATGCTCAAAATAGCTATACCTATAACAATCATTGATGTCATAACTGCATGGAGGCTCTGTTTGTTGTGACTTAAACTTTTCTTCATAAACTTCACCTGTTTTAATTAAGCTCCGTATGTCTTTGATATTGTGAGGTTGTTGTTATATATGTTTTTATCTTCAACATATGTTTGCAGTCTAAGCAAATGGTGTGTTCTGGTAGCCTGATGTGTGTATGACGCATGTAATGTACAAAGTGGCAAAGAAGAATAATAAAAGACATTGAGTAACTAAAAAGTGTACTTCATTAGCAATTATAATAACCTAAAAGTATAATTACAGCATACTGTAATCACACTACAGTATGCTGTAGTATCTATACATAAAAGAGGAGTAAAATACATTCTAAGTATATGTTAAATCTAATTCAATCACTAAAATAGTGCAATCTAAATATACTAATCAAGAATGTTTTTGGTACATAAAAATAAGTACACTTAAAGTACACTAAGTACTACTTAAGTTTGTCCAAAAAAGTACGTTGAAGTATACTTAGTACACTTTAAGTAGTGCTTAAGTACTACTTAAATATTATTTAAGTACACTAAGCACCAAATTAGTATTTCAAAAAAGTCACTCTTTAAGTATACTAATTCTAAGTATACTTGAAATATACTCATGATTAGTTCTACTAAAAGTATGCTTAAGTATGTTAAAATTGAACATGCTTAGTACACTAATTTTTCACCAGGAATTACAGACATAATTCAAATACATAACACAGCAGCTTATTCAATGCCATACCACTTCATCATAATGATTTAAAATAGAACCTATTGGGCGTATGTACAGTAAAAAGAGGAGTGGGCCCAAAACTGAACCTTGGGGAACCCCACACGACAGCTGAGCCACAAGGTCCCTAAATACTGAAATTCTGGGACCTTGTAATATTTAAAATTTTACAATGGGCTCTTTGCACCTCAGCTTCCGTGTTCGGGGTAAAGCAGCTCGATTGTTTCCGATCCAATACAAATATCATTTACATTAGGTGCTTGCAGTGCTTGGCCAAGGTTTGTACATCGATCTGAAGCCCCAACAAGTCAGCTGGAGAAAGGTTTTAAGATGTTCGCCTCGTTATACATTCACTGGCACGAAGGTGAGTTTTACTTAAAATTTGTGGCTAACATTAACGTTAGCTTATGCTAGTAGGCAATATTCTCGGACATTGTTCTTGTAAAATGTGCTATTTAAGTATCTAAACATTCTAACGGACAATGTATTTATCTTATTTTCAAGTTTATTGTCGTTAGTGTCACAGACTAACGGGGAGGTTACGGTTCGGGCTTTTTACTTCCGAAGCCTGACGAAGCACAACAAGCCTCATAGCTTGACAGTAGCGCAGCTCTGGTGTCAGAGATCTGGTTCAGCTGTTCAGGTTCAAAGTTGCTGCTTTTAGAAAAATATGACCGTGTTGCTTCATGTCTCCGTGTTATTTCGTTTTATTACCTTTGCATGTTTCTTGTGAAGAGCTCAGATAGGACGGTGTTTACAGCAGTATGTACAGGCGGATCAGTCGCTCGGCTGTCTGGCTCTGGTCTGCTCTCTCGTTCCCATAAACTCTTTCAGGCTGAATATAGAAGTGATTCCATGGAAATAACTCAGGGAGGCTCCTTTATTTACCATCCGTATCCCCGGTAGTTTTAGGCTGATCCGGAGTGAAGTGAAGGCTGCAAACTTTGCTGTTCAGTGTTAACTGGTAGCGACAGATATTTACAAGCCATCTTCTTAATTCAGGATCGCTTGGAAATTAACGAAAACTTAAAAGCCCATTATATTAGGAAGACAACAATGTTAATAGTATTGTTTTTTTGCATCTGAAATACGACTTAGTCTTTTCTACCAGTCATGGTAACTCAAAGCGGAAAAAAGTGAGCCGCATTAGCTCCTGGAGATGTGACGTCAACGCCTTAGGTGCAAAGAGCCCATTCATGTTTAAGGTCAGAAATCAGCAACTTCCGCCCAATATACAGGAAATGTTTTGTGACAGAGAGGGTGGTTATAATTTAAGAGGTGAAGGATATTTTAAAAAACAATGTATTGATTATATAAATAGTGTTTAAATAATGGTACATCTGTAAATATCATGTAAAGTGGAAACAAGTTGTCTTGATTTGATGTTTTGACAGTTAATTGATAATAAATTGACAAGTATGAAAGGGGCAGGACATTACATCTTCTACTTGCCTAAATGAATGAATGAATGAATAAATAAATAAATAGCTGGCCAAAGGAGGAGATAACCACGGATGCTAAGACTTGGAAACTACTGCATGGAGAGTTCTACCGAAAATCCAGCACCCTGAGACTTGTTGAGAAAATAAATTTAAAATAAGCTAGTTTTAAAACTTAACATGTCTTGATTCAAATGGCCTAATTGTGGTTTTGAAATTAGTAATGTATTCTGACTTTTTGACCTTTAATTTACCTGTAGTTACAGCAGATGGTTTGCTAGGATCATTTGAACTGCCTTTTGTCTGTGTGGGAAAACAATACAGGAGAAGTTGTAGCCTTTCACACTCATCTGTGAAAGGCCGTAAACACGGCTTCAGATAAAGGGTCAGAGATAGCTCCTGGTCGGAGGAGCAGAGATACGCCTTATTTGAATAAATTAAAGAAAAGAAGATAAAACTTTCCACATGGAGTAACAAATCAGATTTGCTCTTGCAACTCTCCAAAGATGTCTTTGCACGTCTTTGTTTTTCTTCTTCTTTCCATTTATGTCAGGTAAATGAATGTATTTCTCCATTGTTCTGCAGTTTCTGGTGTAAATTTATGCATTGTCTTATATTGGATTAAACTCTGTAATTCTGTGACGTCAACACGCATTGCTGTTGTTTTCCTTGTGGCCACACGTGGCTCGCCGAGAGGACCTGGGATCCAGAGGAAGAGAGAGCCAAACTTTTTCCAAAGTTAACCAATTTAGAATTTCTTCCTTAGACTGTACACAAACCGCAAGGAAGGAGGCAGAGGACTAGTGAGTGTGAGAGCCACTGTCCACCCCCAAAGGTGGTGGAGAATAACCGAGCTAAGATCTTGTGGGACTTCCAGATCCAGACAGACAACATGGTAATGGCAAACCAACCAGACATTGTGGTGGTGGATAAACAACAGAGTAAAGGTGTTGTGAAGGATGTAGCAATACCAAGTGATTGCAACATCAGGAAAAAGGAGCATGAGAAACTGGAGAAATACCAGGGCCTCAGAGAGGAACTGGAAAAGGCCTGGAAGGTGAAGACCATGGTACTATACCACACCAACTTTATTTATGAAGCACTTTATACACTAATAAATTGATTAAAAACAAAGGAAAACTGACCAGCAGTAGAAGGGTTAAGAACACAACAGAACCGAGCTGCTTTAGCACAGGACAGCATTATCTCAAATAAAACAGGCATATGGTCTGAATCACCAATCACTAAATTAAAAACCGGTAGACCATAAGATAAAACCAAACCAGATCAAGATTGTGACCATGCTCATGAGTAGCACCAGTCACAGACTCCACAAAATTAAAAGAATCGATAACATTAAGAAATGACATAGTCATAGGTGAAGAAGGACAACAGACATGAATATTAAAATCACCAACAATGAGAACTCAGTCATACCTGGGCATGATATCTGCCAAGAAATCAGAAAAGTCATTTATAAAGTTTTTGTTGTACTTTGGTGGCCGATAGACCGCCACACACAGCACAGTGTGAGAGCTGCCGAGTTCAAATAGGCTAATCTCAAAGCTACTAAACGAGGCCAGAAGAAACTGTTTACAAGTAAAACTTTTAAAAACAGTCACTATTCCTCCACCAGAGCCCAACATCCTTGGAGCATTAAAATAGCCTCAGTTCCGCAGTACAAGTTCATTAAAAATGTTGGAGTCACCCAAACCACTTGTCCATGATTCTGTTATAAATAAAACATCCAATCTTTGAGTGGAAAAGAAATCCCTAATGACAAAAGTTTTATTTGCCAGCGACTTGGAATTTACCAAACCGATCCTGACAGAAATCGGCGGGTCTACACCATCAGCTGGCAAAAAATATATTTCTTCTGCTCTTTTGAAATACCACTTATTTTATAGTTGTTAAAAATTGTGTAGTTGGTGAATTTTGCAGAAAAGTTCATTCTTTTGTCATTAGTAGTAGATACATTATAAAACACACATTCAACACAAAAGTAAAAATCTCGATTCATACTTCGTGGCAGTTCGTTACCAGAAAAAAACCCCGCTTATCTCTTAGCACCAAATTAATAATAAGTAATATTGTTTATAAAACATAAGCTCTTCAAAAATACTCCTTATCTGCTTAGACACAAGAAAATTAGAGTGGGTAAATTTTGCAAAAGTGAAAATCAGATGTTTACTTTGTGGAACTTTGTTACCAGAAAACACGATCATCTCTTAGCAACAGATTAACAACAAAAATTTTATTATTCAAAAATATATTATTTCCTCTGCTCATTTGAAATACCACTTATTTTACACTAACAAGAATTGTGCAGTTGGTGACTTTTGCAGAAAAGTTATTTTTTTGTCATTAGTGTGTTATAAAACACATTCAACAGAAAAGTAAAAATCTCGATTCATACTTCGTGGCAGTTCGTTACCAGAAAAAAAACCTGCTTATCTCTTAACACCAAATTAATAATAAGTAATATTGTTTATAAAACATGAGCTCTTTCAAAAATACTCCTTATCTGCCTATACACACGAAAATTACAGTTGGTAAATTTTGCAAAAGTGAAAATCAGATGTTTACTTTGGTGGAACTTGGTTACCAGAAAATGTGATCATCTCTTAGCAACAGATTAACAACAAAAAATGTTATTATTCGAAAAACATAATATTTCTTCTGCTCTTTTGAAATGCCACGTATTTTATACTTGTTAAGAATTGTGTAGTTGGTGAATTTTGCAGAAAAGTTAATTCTTTTTGTCATGAGTAGTAGGTTTATTACAAAACACATATTCAACACAAACGTAAAAATCCCGATTTAGACTATGTGGCCACCCACTTCGGATGTTATCAGCCCATAGAATGGCCTTTATCAGTGGTAATCAGCCCCATTTAATGGTCTCAGTTGGTCCCTCCTGTGCTTGCTAGCAGGCTCCGAAGGTTATCAACCAGCAGCTTGTTGCTAGAATCATTTTTTTAACCTTTTTTTTTTTTTTTAATTAATTTACAATTTATGTGCTAGTTTGAGTAAGATATCAAGAATTTACTAAAACAAAACGACAAATGTATCCGTCCTAAGATTTAATTTGGTATTTAAAAACAACTGACTAAAATCGGAGGTGTTTTTTTTTTGTTGCAGTTAGCTTGTTGTAAAACCTATATTTACAATTTACCTATTTTTTTTTAGGATTTTTTCAATAATTTACTCAAAATAAATCCCAAAATGTAACAGTGATAAGACTTCGTTAATTTTATTTGATCTTTACAAGACCTGTTCTCTCAATACTTGCCGTGTTTTTATCTTCTGCTTGTGCTACTAGTCATAAATTTCTGCTTTTTAACAACACATGAATATTTAACATGGTAGGATAAAATCAGCCTAACTGATACACCATGACCTAATGATTGCAAATATCTTATATATATATATATATATATATATATATATATATATATATATATATGATTGCAAATATCTTATAAGTATATATATATATATATATATATATATATATATATATATATATATATATATACATATATGTTATATAGTTGTATGTATATATGTCTATATATATATACTGCTCAAAAAAATAAAGGGAACATTTCACTTTCATTTTGTGTGTGGCTCCAAATCCAGGCCTCCATTGGTTAATAAATTTGATTTCCATTGATGATTTTTGTGTGATTTTGTTGTCAGCACATTCAACTTTGTACAGAACAAAGTATTCAATGAGAATATTTCATTCATTCAGATCTAGGATGTGTTATTTGAGTGTTCCCTTTATTTTTTTGAGCATATATATATAGATATATATGTTTTACCGTTGGTACATTTCGCAAAAGTAAAAATCTCATCTTCACTTTGTGGCACTTGGTTACCAGTAAACACACTCATCTCTTAGCAACAGATTAGCAACAAAAATTGTTATTGTTCAAACATAAAATTTTTTCTGCTCTTTTGAAATACTACTTATCTTACACTATTTAACAAGAATTGTGCAGCTGGTGAATTTTGCAGAAAAGTGTTTTTTTGTCTGTTTTTTTGGTAAATATATTGTAAAACAGACATTCAACACTAAAGTAAAAATCTGATTTATACTTCATGACAGTTCGTTACCAGTAGAAAATGCTAATCTCTTAACACCAAATTACTTATTCTGTGTTTTTTAGGTGTAGAGTAATATGTGCCTTACATGCATTGCATGGAAGCATTGAAAAACAGTGTAAACATTGGTGTTTATGCTATGACAAAGGTGGACTTTGTTTATTGCAGGTTTCTTCTGAAAGTGCTTGATTTCACTCGATTTTATTTTGGGGTATCTGAGTAATAAAGGCTGTACTCACTTGCACCCCAGATTTTTCAATTAAAAAATAAATAAGTAAAATGATAAGATTATTTTTATTCCCCAATAAAATGATTTGATCTACCAATTAAACTATAATACGTAACCAACAGGTGAAACATGACAAACTATGGCTAAGTTCAAAGGGTGTAAATAACAGTATTTTGTTGACTACTACATTGCAGTGATGGAGAAAAACTTCATAACTGCTGATCACATCAATAGGCAGCTTAATTAAAGCCAGGTATAAAATAAATTAAATAAAACCGTAATTTGCGATTAAATAAAACACATGAAACAAAACTTCCACAGGTAGGACATATTTATAAGAAATCTCCTGAGTAAGCAGTATGTGACGTAACATCGATGTTCGCATGCGCATTACCACAAGGTATGCTGGATTTACAGGTATGACAGATAGCCAGAACACCAGCATCCTGCATGTTTTAGTTCTCTCCCTGGTTTAACGCACCTGGATCCAATGATGGCTCAATAGAAGGCCTAAGAAGAACATTGATATTCTGCAAAGGTTGCTACTACCACCAGGGAGAGAACTGAAACATGCAGGATGCCGGCCCTTGAGGACCGACCCTGGTCTAGACCGTCCAGTTGTCCTGAGTATAGGTGCTCGTCTTTTTCAGACTCCAGCAGGCTTTCACCCAGAACTGTAAACAAATAAACTAACTCTTTTTTTTTCTTTTTTCTTTTTTTTTTAGAGGTTTCTGAGAAAAGGACTAATTACATTTGCACATACTAGTTTTACATTTTATATTTCTAATAAAACAGTGTTTCTCAACCCTGGTCCTCACCGCCCCCCTGTCCTGCATGTTTTAGGTATTTCCCTTCTGCCACACACCTGAATTGTATCTCTGGGTGATTAGATGGTCATGCAATCATTTGAATCAGCTGTTCTGGAATAGAGGCACATCTAAAGCATGCAGAGCAGGGGGGCCCTGAGGACCAGCGTTGAAAAATACTGTAATAAAATGATAAACCATGGTTCCTTTTTCCTTCCTCTTACAGAACTTTGTGCAGTTGCACCATGATAAATGGCAAGACACTTGCCAATTGTCAATTTTACACTCACTGTTTAATACTGTACAATAACAGATTCATGAAATTACTGTCAGATCAGTTTGAATATTCTTCTATTAAACTGACTTGCCTTATTGCTTTGTTTAAGACTTTACATGAGCCAAATGCAGACGTATTGTTTGCTTTAAATAATTAACATTGTGACACAAGCTATCAGCTTATTGCAGTTTGATTTTTTTATTATTCCAGTTTGAAACTTGTATGTCAAAGCAAAATGTTTCTTTTTGCTTTTACCTTTGATAAATGTATGTTTTGAGGAATAGATTAATATGTTTTGATAATTTCAGCATTGCTAATGTGGAACTAAAGTTATTTTTGCAAGAAATGGAAAGGTTACAGACAGAATTGTTATGTTGAAGTTAAATGTTTGCGTTTAAGGGGGACAACCAGAAGGGGGCGACATTTCTCCATTTACAGATAAGCATGGGCTATGATTTATAGCTGGATTAATCGTCTCCAACAATTTAGTTGGTGTTTCTGGCTGTTACACCTGTGATGTTCTTTGTAAAAATTAGACGAAATTTAAAAAAAAATCTGAACTGTGATGTTCCTCATTAAGTGAGACTGAGGGCTATAACTTCAAATGATAATTTAGAAAATAATCCAAAAAAGAGTAAAATCAAATTTGACAGGATTTTTTTTCATGACTGTAATAAACAAATAATGGCTTTTGTTTATTGTTTACCAGCACTCTCTTGCTCATACTGTCTATGTACCACATTAATCAACAAGTAACACCAGGTTATGCTGAGTTTGTGCATGTTAAAATGAAAGAACATATAAGAAGAAGACAGCAATATTATTTTTAACTGAAAATCCTAATTAATGGAAAACCACCATATATAAAACCACTTGGAGATATCCCCCATTACAACCACATACTAAGCCTATTCCTCTTAAAAACCAAACTATTATTGCATGTTTTATTTCCCTCTTTTCATTTGTGGTTGGAACACATGCTCCTAAATTTTCTTTAATGAATTACATTTTAATTCATCTGAATTGAGCAATTTATGCCATGTAACTGAGGAATCCCTTGCATGGCTGTGGCAAACTGAGTATTACTTCTGAGGACTTTTTTCCCCCCCCCATTTCATTCCAGTTACATTTTTCTTCGCACTCTCACATAAAGACCAGATTTGTAGAGTGAAGAAGTGCCCTCCATGCCAATTTAAGAGGACAACCATTTCTTGGCAGATTTTCAGTTTTGTCATACTCTTATTTTTTTTTCTTCAGATGATTTGAACTGGAGTGTTATATACTGTATATTCACAGCTTGGAATATTCTCGCTGTGAAATCTACAATCCTTTTGTGTATTATGTGCTGTTTTTATGTGATTACTGCCGTTTGCTGATTTTTTAGCTAATTGTTTTGTAATTAACATGCAACGACACACCTGTGTTCCGTTCTTCCATTGTATTTTCCATGGGGATCAGGTTCAAACAAAAGACCCAGGTAACTCTACATCTGGCATGCAGCTGTCTACTTACTTTTAATAGAATAACACACATATTAAAACGAAAAAAATATATACTTTTTTAGTTTTAATCATATCTTTTTATTCAATCATGACAAATTTACAACATTTTTAATCTGGAAATATTTCTTCTTCTCAAACTACATCTGTGCATGAAGATTCAGTTACACTTATTCATCTTAAAAACATCTTTACCTCTGAATTAGTTTATAAAACATGACATGTAGACACCATAAAACACACTCCTTACTAAAGAGCGGGCGATGTCATTAAACACACAAAGGTCCCATTTACTTTTACAAACAATTTTTCCACCTTAAAGACAATTTTACAAGAAATCTCAAAAAAGTACTTTGCTTTTCGTAAGAAAAACGAACAAGAAAATCACACTGGCACTTTTTAAAGTAGTGGCAAATGTAACATTTTGACATTCTACATTAGGTCTGCAATTTTAACACTTGACAGGTTAAACACAGTAACCATCATGAATGATTCATGAAACAACATGAGACAAAGAGGCAATCCTTGCATCATACATGATCACAAATCAACAACTCAGCACCAGCCCAGACCAATATTGAATGAAAAGTAAGCTCAGAGTCTTTCAATCATTAAAAAATATTAGGTTTTTTTTTTTTTTTTTTTCTTAAAAAGGTCCAAAGAAATCTCAAAATCCTCTTAGGTCTACTACTCTGCCTCTTGCATTCCGCTTCAGATAAGACAGTGTAACAAGCTTTTAAGGGAAGGTGACATGTTATATAAATATATTAAATTGATGTCTAACACAGACTCAGTGATAAGACTTATCGAAATGTATTTCAGTAGCAAAACAAGTAACCCAGAAAAGGCAAAAGAAGGTTAAAATATATATAATTAACACTGAACATTTAACAAAATTCTATAAAAAAATTGGTGAGAAAGGCCTGTACAAACATAAAACATACCATTACCCACAAATAAAATTTGTTTGTGTAAAACTGTTGAAAAGCACAAAAATAAATCCAGTGAATATATCTACATGAAACAAATAAATAACCAGTGTTCATGTCAAGGAGGCTTTCTCTCTGATATGCACTCCTTTCTGACAGTTTTTAATGTTCTCATACTTAGAAAAAAAAAACCCATAAATATAAAATATTTTCTTTCAGGTCAAAAAGCACATAAATAAATACAAAAATAACTAAAACTTATCCTGATGAAAAAAAAGTTTTCAGTCTTGAGAAATGTTTCTGGTAGAATCTGTTTCTTTTTCTATTTGCTGTGCACGAAAGTCTCTATTTAAATTGGTCTGGAATTAGGTTCATTTGTGAGTGAATACTTGTTGGCGGGCTAGAGATGCCCTCTGACCAGTCGGACAAGTTGGAATGTGGGGATGAGCTGGACCACTGGTCGGGGGATCCAGGGGAAGGGGTTAGAAATGGGTGGTCAGGCACCTGTAGCTGGTGGTTAGGTGTGTTGTCCATAGGTCCTGTATAGCTATGTTGGGAGGGAGGAGTTGGAAACTGGGTGCCGAGCATCGGCGTTTCCTGTGGCAGCACAGTGTGGATGGGAACCGAGCGGCCCGAGCCACCGTTTGGCTGCATGTCAGCGCCGTTCAGCTCAACGTTCGGGAAGCTCTGGTTCAGGCTTTGGCCGACGGTGGTGGAGTTGGAGTTCTGGTGCTGCAGCTGCCTGGAGCGAGGCTGCTGCATCATGTGCATGGTTGAGCCCAGGTGGCTGGTTGGCAAATTCTGGTAACCCATGATCTGGGACAAAGTGGCAGTACTGACACCGTGCAGGGCACCCATCATGTTGTGCGTAATCGGCGGCCCCTGGGTGAAGCTTCCCTGCTGGCTCACACCCGGGTGCATCCTGGTCAGCCAGTCGCACTGGCCTCCTCTGCTGCCGCCCACAGATGTTGTGCCCTGGCTACTGGGGCTGGACACAGGCAAGTGGGTGAGGCGGGGGGGATCAAATGACATGCAACTCATATCCTTGCCTATGCTAATCTGGCCTGTGTGGGAGTCCCCGTTGCCTTGTAGGTGATTTAAGGACATAGGCGGCGACTGCTGGAAAGGTGATGGCATAGGAGGAGAGGCCACGTCGGACAGGTAGCCATGGGGCGACTCAAGTGACTCAACAGGAGACAGAACAGCTGTTGTGTCTAATAAGTTACTCTTCCCATCCATTGACTTCTTCTTCTTCACCCTTATATCCTTACCCCCATCCTTCCCTCCTTTCCCACCGGAGCTCGGCTTTCGAACTTTTTTCCCAGAGGGGGTCGGCTTGAGGTTGCTGAGATAGTCATTGGGGGAGCAGAGAGGAGGAGAGAGGGTAGAGGTGCTCAAGGTGGCGCTGTGCAGCCCAGGACTCCGAACCACATTGTACTCGTCGAGCAGGCGGACTATGTCGTGATGCATGCGCTCCTGGGCGATGTCTCGAGGCAGTTGGTCGAGATGGTCAGTGATTTCGCGGTTGGCAAAGTGCTCCAGAAGAACTTTAGCCGTCTCATAACTGCCTTCGCGGGCTGCGAGAAACAGCGGTGTCTCCTCCTAAAAGTAACCAAAACACCAGAAACATCAGTTAGAAGCAATAAATAACACAAACAGATAGCACAGTGCCTCACAAGTGTTCATAGCCCTAAAACTTTTTTACATTTTGTTGTACTGTACAAATAAAATTATTTGCATTTTATTGGAATATTAAGGTTATAAGTAGTGCCTAATTGGCAACTAATTGCCCCTGTATTTAGTTTCAACCATCTTGCTACCATCAACTATGATGACATTTCCTTTCTCTGATGAACAACCCAGCCACTATATTTCACCAAGGGACTGGTGTGCAAAGGCTGTGTGGCGCTGGTTTTCTGCTACTTTTAGCATTTCCCTTGCAAACCAGACACTTTCCTTTTTTTTCTTCTTTCAACAATCACCTTTTTATTGAGACTCTTGCACACAAGTGAAATCAGGTTATATGAAGGGAGTTATTTGCATTAATTTTATTTAGGGCAATCAGAGTAAAGGGAGCTGAATGCAAATCAATGTAACCCTTTTCATGTTTTTATTTGTGAGAAAAAAAAAATTGAAGACCATGTAAAAATTTCCTTTCACTTCACTATGATGTGCTACCTGTACTAACGTCAAAGGGGTGCAAATAGTTTCCCTAGTTTGCCCGTACCTTGTTGTCCTGCATGTCTTTGTTGGCACCATTTTTCAGCAGCATCACAGCAGCCTCCACGTTGTTTACAGCGGCAGCCCAGTGCAAAGCAGATTTTCCTGCAAAGATTTTTACATTACAGTATTTTATCATAATAACTCCCAAACACAATGGGGCATGTGTAAAGGTTTGTGCAGATTACGAGATGATAAAACTTTAGCTACCAGAATCATCAGTGGCGTTAGCATCGGCGTGACAGTTGATGAGTTCCTCGACCATGCCCTCAACAGCCAATCGCGCGGCCAGAATCAGAGGCGTTGTTCCGTCATGCATGCGGGCATCAAGATCGGTGGCTCGATTTCGGATTAAAATCTGCGCAGAGACAAATTTCTTTAGTTAAGGAATTTCAGCTGCTAGACTGTCAATTAAGTGAAAGCCCAAAGCTAGGCAGGGCTCTGGACGAATGAGCAAGCTACCTGAAAAACTCCCTGCGCATCCGCAGCCACGGCAGCATGCAGCGGGGTGCGGCCCATGTTATCTTGTACATTGGCGTCTGCGCTGGATTCCAGGAGGCGCTTGGCGGCATCTGAGCGGGCATAACGGGCGGCCAGGTGGAGGGCAGTCTCGCCCGTGCGATCGGTCTGGTTATGGAGGTTGGCTCCATGGTAAATGAAGTCTGTGATTATTTCTGCTGACGGATCCTCTTCCTCCTCACTGTTACCGTTGTCCAGTCCTCCACCGCTGCAGGAGGCGATCATCAGGGGTGTGAAACCGTCTAAAAATGAATGCAGGATTCGGCATTTGAGTAAAACGATGCAATACCCTGAAATTGTAGTATATTTACTCAAGTTGGTCATACTATGTATTTTTCACTTTTGCAAACATACCTGGTCCTCTGACATTGACATCCATGCAGTCATTCTCAATCTCTCCCTGAGGAGGTGTGGGTGCAATGGATGTTATCCGGAGGTCAGCTGCATCCAGGTGTTGCTGGGTCCATTTCCTCTGGTCTGTATGATCACTTAAATCCAACATCGCCTGCTCCTCATACTGAGGAATGTAAAGATCATCGTAGGATTAATATCAACCGCAAGTGATTAAATGAAGAAAGTTTGTTTAGTAAATATAAAACTGCAAACACAAACTAACTGTTCATCTTACCCTGAAGTGCCTACAGTCTGGATCATCATCTCCCCATTCAGTTTGATTGTCATCTATAAGGTTGCTGTCTGAGTTCTTCATAGGTCTTTAAAATAAAAAAAAGCGATTAGATCACCTGTAAATCAATATTGTGTTGAGATGCAACAAAATATGAAATCTACTTACTTCAGTCCAACAGAGTCCTCTCCCAATGGCTCCCTGCGTTTCTTTTTGCTGGGCTCTGATACGTTAAATCCCTCCGGCATCCAGAGCTGGCCATGCTCTCGACGCCGCTTCTGAACCACAATCACACCGAGGCATATGAAACCCGAAATGGCCAACACCAGTAATACCAAATACACGGGGAACAACTCTGTAGGGGGAGGAGTAGGTTTCACACCTAGAGAGATAGAAATAATTCAACATGTTGAACTTTGATTTAGTAGTCATTTTGTATATAATTACATATATTATAAAAAAAATCTGAATCTGTAAGTATTAAGACATACTTGTTACAGCTTCAATATAGGGAACATTGAGGTTCCCACTGGTGGCCAGTGCTCCAAGAAAGGCAGCCACATCTGTTGCGCTCTGGAAGCATTCAGTAGACTGCTGGTAGCACTGACGATTGTCTATCTCCAGATATACAATCGATCTGTGAGCAGAAGTGGGTTGGAAAATTAGCACTCACTACTTTTTCAAAATCCTAACACATTCTAGTTTTTGTTAAAACCGTTGTTTTCCTACCCTTTGACTTGCACTGGATCCAGCTCTCTCCATTTCCGCTGATTGACCATGGAGGACACACTTTCCTTCACCTGACCCAAAACATTGGATGGCATTGAAGGCCAGCCTTCCGCAGAGCGCTTCAGCACGTTGTGTTTCACCAGGTCTTGTTCATTGCCATAGTAAGGAAAGACCATTGGTTCTCCTTTTGCGTCACGGCGGAACACTACGTTGGTGTGGAGAACGTTGCTCAGCTCTCTGAGGAAGGATGAAGAGCGGTTCTTAAGCAGCTCTGGGGGAATATGGACAACCAGAACTAAATGTCCATCTGCTAGCTTCTCTGGCATGTTGTTAGCACAGTCCAAACCGTCCCACTCGCATTCTGCATTGTTGCAGCCTTGGTCACAATGACCATCAGCATAGTGATCCTTACAATACTGATCATAAAGAGGGCTGAAAAACACAGACAAAAAAATGTTAGATTTTTCACAGCCATTTTCTATGACTCATTCTCAAAAACAGTTTTTATTTTCAGACTTACTTGCACTGCCCTTCCTGTCCTTGACAATCAAAGCCATCATAGAGACACCCTGGGCTGTTACATTGGCCATCGCACTTGCCATTGTTGAAGTATCGCCAGCACTGCAGAGCAGCCGAGCAGTTTTGCCAGGGATCATCAAAATTGAGCGAGCAGTCACCTCCGTCCCAGCCACAGGCATGGTTGTTACACAGCGAGTCACAGATGTGGTTACCGGCCCACTCATCACACTGAGAAATCTCACAGCTCACCTCCACTTCTGGAGGCGGCGTGATGTCCCGGCCAAACCCCCCGACGAAGGAGTAGTCCAGTATGTGGCAAAGGAGGCCATTGAAGTTACTGGGACAACTGCACTGGAAAAAGGGAGCATCAGGGGTGATCTGGCAGGTGCCTCCATTATAGCAGGGATTTGAGATGCAGAGGCTGTCGGTGGGAGTCAGACACTCGGGCCCGGTGAAGGTTGAGGGACACAAGCAACGTGGACCCAGGTGGCCGGACACACATGTACCACCATTCCTGCAACTCAGACTGCCACAGGAGCGAGAATCATACTCGCAAGAAGACCCAGTGAAGCCCTACAGGAAAATATTATAATATTAAGAGTTTATTATTTGTATCACTATCACTGGTTAGGATTTGTATAAGGAGCAACTGTAACTAGAAATTCTAGCAGCACTTACAGGTGGACATTTACAGATAAATCCATGAGGCGTGTTACTGGCAACGGCACATGTTCCTCCGTTCCTGCAGGGCCTTCCCTTGCAGCCATCAAACACCTTGTCACAACGTTGTCCTGTAAAACAGAAACGTTAGAAGTTTGTCAGCTGTTCTTTTGGACATCTACACAATCAGTTTCCGATGATGCAAAAATCGATGCTCATCTGTGTACCTGTATATCCAGTCCTACATTCACAGCGGTAGCTGTTGGGAAGCTGGATGCAGTTGTACGACCCTCGGGGGTCACAAGGGTTAGACAGGCATTCATTGACGTCCCCCTCACAGCGTTCCCCTACATAACCAGGCGGGCACAAGCACTGGTAGCCTCCAATGCGATCTACACACTTTCCATTGTTGAAGCATTTGGGCTCATTCGTCAGTGGGTCACTGGGAGGGTTGCAGTCATCCAAATTAATCTCACAGTGGACACCTGTAGATAGATGCATTGTTTTAGAAAATATATCTATTACACCTGTTAAGCCCTGGCATATCTGAAAAGCATTTGCATTTAATTTGCAGATGTGTACCTTGTGTCCCTCTAGGACAGGAGCATTTGTAGGTGTTAATGAGATCGATGCAGGTCCCTCCATTCTGGCAGGGTTGAGACTGACATTCGTTGATTTCTTTTGAACAGTTCACACCGTGGTAACCAGGGACACACTGATAAAAAAAAAAAAAAAGCAGAAGTACATTTGGTTATTTAAATCATTGAATACGGCACAATAAACCCTTGTAAGATTGCCAACACTTTATAGTGTTGTAAGGTATTTCCTTTACCTCACAACTGTAACCTCCAAGATAATCATTGCAGGTTGCTCCATTCTGGCAAGGATTAGGTGAACATTCATCCACCTGTTCCTGGCAGTAACTCCCAGTGTAGCCAGCCTGGCAGCGGCAGTAGTGTGTGTTTCCAGCATCCAGACACTGGCCCGAGTTCCTACACAGTTGAGACACATCCACACCTGGAACCAAGAAAAGTAGAAATGACTTAAGGAAATTGTCACTTACACCTGTGGCTTTAGACTTAATCAAGTAGAAGATTAAAGCGATGGCACATGATATGAATTATCATACCTTGCCGTTTGGCAGCGACTTCACATGACACACTGGGGATGTCGCAGTAGAGGCCAGTAAATTCAGTCTGACACTGGCAGGTATACGAGGCTCCCTGCTGCCAGCAAGAACCTCCATTTTTACAAGGGGAGGAGTCGCACCAGCGCACAAGACTCTGAAAAATGAAATGTATGTAAAATGCATTTTAGAAACTATTTAAATATAGACTGCAAGTATCAGAAATATCCAGAAGTTAATTTCTATAACACTGAATTGCTTTAGTTTTTGAATTGTGCATTGTTTTATACTTAAGCCTAATTTAATGCCTGAATATGTAATAGTTGTAATTATCAGAAGATTTACTTCAATTCACAGAGAACTTAGGAGCTAATGTTTATTGTCTTAACTTGCAATTTGAGTCCAGATCTAAGACTCAACTTGCCATTTCTGGTAAGTATCACACCGTCTTTGTAACATGTTAGCCTACCTGACAGTTGACTCCTGTGTAGCCATGAGGACAGGTGCACTTGAAAGTCCCATAACCATCAAGACAGGTGCCTCCATTGAGGCATGGTTTGGAGTCACACTCATTGATGTCGTACTGACAGTAGCTGCCAGTGAATCCAGTTAGACATAGACAGGTGAAGGTGTTAATCCCATCCACACAAGTTCCACCATTGAAGCAAGAGCTGCACAACAAGCGAGGAAAACCAATCAGATTATTAGTAAAACTACGTTTCCGTAGATTAAGATAGGTAGAATTACTAAATTAGGCACCCTACCTGTCGGTGCAGTCATTGGTGTTGATCTCACAATTGATGCCACTGAAGCCCAGTGGGCAGGTGCAGGTGTAGCTGTTTACACAGTCGGTACAATTAGCCCCGTTTTTACAAGGGTTGCTCTCACACTCGTTTATGTCGTGCTCACACCGGCTGCCACGAAACCCGGGCAGGCAGGTACACGTAAACCTGTTGACACTATCGCGGCAAAGCCCTCCATTACTGCATGGATCTGAAATGCAGCAAAGTGGATGTTAGGCAAAGTTTTTACTTTTAAATCATAGAAGGGAACCTGCTATGCTCCAGGTCAGTAGCTTACTTGGTTTGCAGTCGTCAATATCCGTCTCACACCGTTGACCGGTGTAACCTGGCTGGCACTTGCACTGAAAGCCACCCATGGTGTTGAGGCACACAGCACCGTTGCGGCAAGGGCTCTTCACGCATTCATTGATGTCAATTTCACAAGTCTGACCTTTTGTTAAAAAAATCACATCAATGGGATATGCATAAGTAAAACGATGAACTGAGAGATAAACCAACAGCCACATACTATATGCACAAATGCTATTAGATGCAAACCTTGCCATCCTTCAGGGCAGATGCAAGAAAAGCTCTGATAGTCTTCAGCCTCCTTACATATTCCTCCATTTTTACATGGCCTGGGGCTGCAAGGGGCCTGCAGAGTCTCACAGTTTTCACCTGGAAACAAAACAAACATCACCATTAGCAATAGTTAACAATATGCAGCAAATACTTCAACCATACATCAATGTCTAACTCCAAATGGTAAAAAAAAAAACAACATGTTTTCTACATATCTTCCATGATCTGTAGAATTAAAAACATTAGTTTCTAAATTCCATTTTCCATTCCACTTCCTTATCCATTTCCATGACAACTTAGCCAAACAGGAAGGGCCTTCCTGTTTCCTGCTATTGTTTGATCTTAGACAGGAAACAGGACGTGGCAGAAGAGAGACCAAAGCTTGAAGTGCACGTTTGCTGCTGAAACTAGCTGCTTTGTTATTCCAAACCACATTCCCTGTGTTATCCCTGCCAAACAGACAAGCAGATCTTTCCACGTACAGACGCCAAAAACAGGCATCCCTGTTGTTAGCTGGTGTTTTCTTAGACAACACAAGATACGACAGGACAAAACCTCTGTGAGGAAGCTGAAAGACTATCTTTATGCTTTCAGACCTGCATGCAAAGCTGAGACAGCAATTCATGATGTTAAGAATCCAGGAAATAGTCTGACCCCAGAGTGAAAGATAAGCCCCTCTATGCCATACCAGTATAAGGCAGTAAACAGTTGCACTTGTATCCAGCCACATCATCAATGCAGGTTCCCTGGTTGAGGCAGGGATTGGAAGCACACTCATTGATGTTAGTTTGGCAGTTAGGTCCTACAGTGGCAGGATTGTAAAAAAAAAAAGACATTTGGGTTAGATTTTCACCAGATTAGCAACCCCTTGCCACCAGTGAAAAGCAAGTGGAAAGAAAGGTTAAAACTGACCGGTGAAGCCAACTCTGCATGTGCAGTGGTACCCGCTGGTCATGTCCTTGCATATTCCTCCATTCATGCAGGGGTTGGACTCGCACTCGTTGTTATTAATATTGCAGTTGTGGCCGCTCCAGCCCGAGTCGCAGGTACATTTATAGCTTCACAAGACATTAAATGAAAAGTAAGGATTTTCTTGCTTTCTCTTTGGTGTTATTGATTTTTTTTTTCTCTTAAAACTTCACATCCACTCACCCATTAATGAGGTCCTGACATCGGCCGTGGATGCAAGGGTTACTGGCGCACTCATTCACCTCTGACAAACAGGTGACATCATGGTAGCCCTCAGGGCAGATGCATGTGAAGCTGTTGACGCCATCGACGCACGTGCCACCATTTTGACAGGGGTTGATGACACAGTCGTCTATGTTGATGTTGCACATTGTGCCTGAAAAGCAAGACAGTGGGATTTGAAGACAGCATGACAAGTTTGGCTTTTGTGGGGTTCAACATGTTTCCTTTCTCTTTCTCTCAAAAAACCCTTTATTTATACACCAATTTGTATGGATCCATCTCAAAAATCCAACTAAAATATGTTAAATATATTTGGTTGAAACTTGACAAAATATCTAAATCCCCAAGCAAAGCACTCTCAAGGATCATTAAAGAAGGCAAGCAGCTGCTGTCTGGTGTGGTATCCTTTAAATCTTGCATAATATGCTCTCCATGGTACTCAGTGGTCAGTGCAGCTTTTGGATGACGGCGAAATAAAGTCTCCTTTTTGGCATTCAGTAAGCAGAAGCAACAGCAGCTCCAGTGTGTACCCAACCTCGTGGCCCCTGGAGGCCTTTTTTACTTCTACCCATTGATTAAATGGGGCCATGCTGAATAGGAAGAAGCTGGATCTGAAAGAGGGAGGTGCTGCCAAGAGAGTGGGAGTGTGCATGTGTGTGTATGTGGTGGGGGCAAGGCCACTCTCCCTATTCCCCCCCCATTTCATGAAGAAATAACCTCAACCAGGACTGTTTACGAGGACAGAAGGCCATACCCATTTAAAACATGGCCAAGTAACAATTAACCACCCTCCTTCCCCACCACCACCTCTGATCTCCCACTCCTGCCCTACACACCCCTCCTACTTTGCTCTTCATCAATCAGGAGGGGAGGGCCCAACTGCCTGATATTTGGTCACAATAGACCTCTGTCCCTCTGTGTCTCAGTCCTGCTGTTCCCTCCACACTCACCCCATGAGTACAAAAAGATGGTGGAGAGGATTGGGAGGAGGCATGCACAGCAGCCTACACACACACGCACCCCCCCCCCCCCCCCACACACACACACACACACACACTTGTTACCTCCTTGTTGCTTCTTTTGTGAAATAATGACAAAGCAGCTACCAGCCAGAACCAGCTCTGGTGAGCAGCAAAAGGAATGAAGACAAGTCGCCTGCTTGCTTTGGTGAAACCTTATGGATAAATAACTGGAAATGCACTTTTACACTAACAAGCATCTGATATGTGATTAAAAGCCAATCTCTTTTGTCTTTGTGGGATCACTTTACAGACTCTTTCCATGCTTAACATCACAGTCTTTTCAGAAGGCAAACAAAGTTAGAGCTTTGTGTGTATGGATCAGGTTCGGGGAGGGGGTAGTCTTCCCTTTCTCTCTGGCTGTCTGTCCCACACAAGCAACCTGACACCATTGTTCCACAGCAGCGGACCCGGCAGCCACCTGTCGAACCTGCCCCTCCCAAAGCTCAGGGGACCCTGCCCCCTGCATCTGTGCACTCCATCCAGCCACTCACCTGTGTAACCCGGCTCACACGCACACTCGTAGCCATTGATCTTGTCAATGCACCTCCCATAGTCGCAGGGCTGGCTCTTGCAGTCGTCCAGGTTCACCTCGCAGTTGGACCCTGGTATGTGACGAAACAAGTTGGAGAAGACATGAAAAACCTGCGGACATTTTCTCAGGAACAATATGAGAAGATTAGTCCGGTTTTCTCACCAGCAGTGCCTTTGGGGCAGGAACAGAAGTACGAGTTTTCCCTGTCCTGGCAAGTGCCTCCATTCTTACACGGCTGGCTGAGACACTCGTTGATGTTGGTTTCGCACAGGCGGCCGGTGTAGCCGGGGCGGCAGTAGCAGGTGAAGGAGGCCAGGCCATCTTCACATGTGCCGTAGTGGCACGGATCAGAGTAGCACTCGTTGATGTCAATCTCACAGTGCTGCCCTGTGTAACCTGAAAGAGAAAAGTAAATTATTTTACCAAATAAAAGAATAGTTATAAATAATAATTAAAAAACATTTTATTTTTTCATTTTTATTTCTATAAATAAATGGTTTTTTTGTATTTTTATTTAACCTTATGTATTTTTAATACTATGCTAACATAAGAAATTATTTAACAAGTGCTGCCTCTGAAGAACACAAATGTATTTATCAACAAAACATATGAAATACTATACTATAAATTGCACAGACACTACGGTAAGTGAACACTACTTTAAAAGAAAATTGCTAAACAATGTCGTAGTCTGTCTGTTTTCTATTACATTACATTTTCAACTTTTTTTTAATTTGCCTTATCTAATTTTTTAGTTATAAAATATAACTCAAACAATTGAACAAGTGCTTCCCATATTTATTTCTTTATTTGTTTATCTCAAGTTTAAGCACAGACTAATATAAGAATTTGGGAAGTATTGTGAGTGCTTGATTTATTTCAACAGAACATATGCAATAATATAATGTAGAAATATTTATTTATTGGATTATGTTTTTACTTCAAACATCATGTAAAGATGTTATTTTGTAATTTTTCCAAGTAATTATTAAGTATTGCATTTATTTCAACAGGACACAATATGCCAGTTTCCGTCTGAAGAAAGTACCTTCGGCACAATCACACGTGTACTTATTGGGTCCATCAGTACATTTGGCTCCGTTCTTGCAGGGTGTGCTGGCACACTCGTCAATATCCACCTGACACAGATTTCCTGAAAATCCTGCAATTGTATTTAAAAAGACAGAATAATCAATATTTGGTTTCAAAACTCAGTACAGGTGTGTAAAAATCAAGATAAATATATTTTTGCAATATTTTCAGCTAACAATAAAATATGCATAAATGTAAAAAGCTTCACAGACAAGTTCATTTGCATTTGAAGTGGGTCTGCAGGAGGCTGAAAGTCTTTACAAACCATTCCACAATGCTAACTCCACTCTACCCCCTCCTCTTCCCAGCTTTTACTGTGCAGGGAAATCTTTAGTTTAAGTCACAGTACAATGGCCCCCAACTCACCAGCTCTAAACCAATCCCTGCCCCCCAAATTTTGGCGCTAAGCATTGCCCGCCAAATATGCTAATGCTCATGCAGCTTGGTCCACATTGTCCAGTCTCCCCACAAAGTATTCAGAGGAACCATTAGAAGAAGTAAATCATTAACATTCAGTCTGTGAGCAATGTGTGCTATACTCATTGACAGATTGGTTAATGATACCCTCTTTTATTACTCATTTTTCTCTCTAAAGGGTTTAAATCAGTTCAGTTTTAATTTCACATGCGTTCTAAAAGCTTTTTTGGACAATGTTACACAGATTCTCTTCTGTCATCTCACCTTTGGGACACTCGCAGTGGAATGAGTTGATCTTGTCTATGCATTTTCCATTGTTAAGACAAGGCTGGCTGGCACATTCATCCGTGTTAATGTGGCAAAACACACCCTCATATCCTGAAACCATAAAATAAGCTGTCAAACTTCCTTCCTTTGACAATCTCTAAAAACACGAAGAGAACAATTATATAGTTTGGATATGTAATTTTGCTAACTAGTATAGAACTGGATTTAACATTTTTGTTATCGTCAACACACCACAACAGAAAGTGTCACTTTCTAGACGCCTATTCATTTGTATGTCGAGTTCTGCTTCCTGATTTTAATTGTGTCACCTTTTCAACGATTTTAATGATCAACACAAGAAAAAGAAACTAAATGTTGTCTCACCTGGCATACAGATGCAGTGGAAACCTCCAATCTGGTCCAGACAGGTGGCATCATTTTGGCAGGGATTAGATATGCACTCGTTAATATCCATCTCACATCGAGGTCCCTCATACCCTTGAAGACACTTGCACTGGAAAGAGCCTAACGTGTTGAGGCAGCGACCACCATGCTCACAAGGGTTGGCACCTACAACATGCAACATACAAGAATTCATATGCCCTGTGCTACCTCCGTGCAACAACAGAGAAAAAAATGTACGTTTGTGAAACTAGCTTTATAATTTACCGAGGGAGCATTCATCTATGTCCAGGTTGCAGGCTGATCCTGCGTAACCCGGGGGACAGGTGCATATCGCCTTGCCATTTACCGGGTTGGTGTCGCAATTAGAGCCCTTTTGACAAGGATTGCTGATGCAGGCATCATCAAGGTGGCACAGCAAACCTGTATGACCAAATGCACCACATTTAATCACTTTTTATCAAAGCTTGTTGTCAGAGTGAGTCCTGAAAGCAGGACTGGCGGTAGTCTCACCTGTGCGCCCATGTGGACACTCGCAGAAGAAGGAGGCCACGCGGTCGTGGCAGGTGGCGCCGTTGTAGCAGGCTGCGCTGGCGCAGTCGTCGATGTTCTCGCTGCAGTCGTCGCCCGTCCAGCCGTTGACGCACACACAGTGGTAGCTGCCGTGCGTGTCGTGGCATGTTCCTCCATTTTGGCATGCGTTGGGCATCATTTCACACTCGTCCACGTTTTCAGTACAATACTGACCTGATTGGGTTATCAAAGCAGAGCATAAGAACTTTGTATGTTACAGTAGCTACTTCTATTTCAACTACAACGGTGAGCATTCAAAAAAATAACATGAAGAATGAGATAACCTGTGTAATGGGGTGGGCACTGGCAGTTGTAGGTGTTGACTCCATCCACACACACACCACCATTCTGACAGCTGTGTGCCGGGCAGTCATCGATGTTGTGCTCACAGTGCTGGCCTGTAAAGCCTGAAAAGATTGAGACACGACCAAAAGCGCTTAGACAAAGTGGAGTATGGCGAAGACAGACTTGACCACTTAGATGTGGTTAATAATCACATTTCCTTCCTATCCTTATCACAGCATTCATAAAACGATAAGCTCTCCATATCCTCGTGGCACACTGTTTTAAAGCCTTCGAGTTGACAGTACAGCCTGTGTCCTCCTCAAACATCAAAGCCTCGAGTGAGTGTGTTACAGTCTGATTAACAATCAACCCACAGCTCTGCAGGTGCTCGTGCAGCTTCGCAATCTAAACGCATTCCAGCGCCGGCCCCCACAACGGGAGACGCACAGCACGGATTAAACTTTAACACACAACAACCCCTCAATATCCCTCATTCATCTGCTTATCTAAACAACGTGTCCTGTGCTGATCACCGGAAGACAATAAGATTTTAAAAAAGCTGAATGTTTCAAGGAGTGCACAAATCAAGTAAATGCAGCAAGAGAAAATTTCAACGTGGGTTGAGGGGCCGAGCTAACCAAACTGTATCAACACTAACCACAATGTTGTAACAGCTTTGAGCACCCAAACAATAAAGATGGCAGACAGATTGGTTTGAATGGGGTGAAAAACAAGGTATTGTTTTCCGTATGTGACCTAATCAATGGGGTGTGTATATCTACAGGTAGTGTGATGTACTGCTTTGTGGGCTCGTTGCTCATTATCAGAAGGAAACGTCTGCATGACTATATCCTGCCAGTGGAGGCTGGCAGAAAGTGTGGTAACCCAAAGATTATGCACCCCTCCCAATAGATCTTATCACAACACATTGCTTTTCAGGTCAAATATTTTTTTTAAAGGAAAAACAAACATTCAAACTAAAACGCAAACCCAATGAGCTCTAACAGGACAGATAGACTCACTCGTAATGGTGGAACAATGGATGAAACAAAGCCATCTATAAGGTGACATTTAAACAGAATTTTTTCTTTTCACAAACAGAGAAATCATTTCACGAATTTTAAGCTTTATTTTAAAGCAGCCATAATCACTGCAGAATATTCCAGTGAAAGTTTCACAAGTACTTTTGTTTTTAAGCTTGCCCAATTCCATTCCAAGGTGGTGGTACTGTCAAAAAACACTGAAATGTTTTTTGTTTTTTTTTTATTTCATGGTTTTTGCAAATAGAAAGACATACTTTATAATTCTCCAATTTTAGTTTGTCTGTCAGGCTGGGTGTCAGAATTACAATTAGGTTTAGGGCTGGGACATGAAAGCAAAAACTGTTTCAGAAATGGCCTGAGACTAGCATTCTGAGACACTTCTCTCATTAGCAACTATGGTTAGCCATGGTATTTTCACAGTGTATCTATATCTAGTGACATTTTCTATATCCAAAATGCTATATGATTTAAAAGTGATGGATTTTCTGACAGAGAGATGTTGGTTAGCACAATCATTAGTTGACCCAAGAAATATTTCCTTCTTTACTTCCTCATAAAAGTAGATTTAACTTATTCAGAGTGAAATTATATCCATGCAATAACCGGATAATGGCTCACGAGACAACCTCCACTTTGACAAAAAAAAAAAAATTTGGCATTTTAATGTTGCGAGACCTCAGTACACATACCTAGGAGGCAGCTACAGTCATAGGTGGTTTCTCCCTTCTGGACACATGTGCCTCCGTTCTGGCATGGTGAGGGGCTGCAAGGGGAGTAAATGGTCTCACAGTGTTGACCAGTAAACTCCTGAGGACAGCGGCAGTGGTAAGAGCCAACTTCGTTGACGCAGAAGCCGCCATTGAGACATGGAGACGGATTGTGGGCACACTCGTTGACGTCCTGCTTGCAGGTTAGGCCTTGGAAGTTGGCGGGGCAGGTGCACTTGAACATGGAATCTAAAGCAGAGCACTGGCCGCCATTTGCACATGGATTGGAAGCACATGGGTTTGGAGTCTGGCAGGTTTTACCTGGGCAAACAAACGAAAGAGGTGAGTAAATCATGAGGGCTTAAAGTGAAATAGGATAGAAACTGATGCTAGCCACATACCTGACCATCCTGGTGGGCAGCGGCAGCGGAAGCTGCTGAGGCTGATGAGGTCACACGTTCCTCCATTGCGACAGGGGGAGCTCATGCAAGCATGGTTCCTGGGAGTCAGACACAGCCTATCGGTGAAACCCAGGCGGCACACGCAGTGGAAATCAAACGTGTTGCCATGGGAGACAGCGTGGCATTCGCCGCCGTTGCGGCAGGGGGTCGGGCTGCAGGGGCTTGGGTACTGGCACCGATCCCCTACGTAGTCAGTGGAACACCTGTGAAAAGACAGGGAGGAGGCGGTGAAGATTATAAAACTGGGATCCTTTTCTGACAAAATCATGGGAACAAACATCCAAACAAAAGGAGATTTTCAGAAGGGTGGAAGTGGGGTGAGATGAAAGTTTTTCTCCCCAACCTAGACCGAACATGGACGACATGTTGTTCTAGTGTGTCTCTCCGGATTAGGCCCTCTCAGGACCTTGAAAACACATTCTACTGGTACAACAGACACCGCTAAATAGTCCAGCCATAACTGCTTGTTCCCATCTACCTTTTACCCCCACGCTGTCCAAATTCATCTCGAATGACTGTAGAGATCAAGGCGACTGTGCCGCCTATGCATGTCCCCCATGCAGCGCTGCATTCAGGCACTAAGCTCTCTAATATTTCCATCCGATCTAGTCACGAACAATTACTCCATCAGTCTCATGGCCCTCTCTATCAGATCGTTGGAATAATGACACCGAGGTCCCAGCAGTAATGAAAAATATTCACGCCTCTCGGCAGATCGCTAGAGACGGATTCCACAAATGAAAAGGCATCAAGCAGTTTATTAACTTTGATCTCACACTTACAAAATCCTCACATGTTTTACATGCCACTTGTGTGGACGTAAGGTCCCGTCTGTCACGTGAAGGAAAATTTAAAGTCAGCGAAAAAAAACATGTTTATGTTTGAATTGGAGCTTGTGCGACAGTGTGCACACGAGCGTGAGTGTTTATGTGTAAGAAAGGGCATCTGTTGGCCTCCGAGTATCTCCGCAGGGAGCAGGTGCGCATGTTAATGAAGGCAGCTGTTGGACAGGGTTCCTCCTCCTCCCATTTTCCTTTCTCCTCCTCCTCGTCCTCCTGTCCCCTTATTCCCCTCAGTGCCCCCTTCCTCCTGTCCTCTTCTCAGATGGGGGGGACTGAAAAGCCAACCTCGCCTCCAGGGACATAAAGGACCCATGTGAAGTCAGCTGTTGCAACTTCTGTTGCTTCAACTCCCTTAAACCACGCAATCCGGGCCTAATTCCTCTCTTGCCTACCTGTTCTCCTTTCATTTTACCCAACATCCTCTTTCCCTCTCGTTTGGTTACTACCTCAGCATCAACTTGCATCTTGACTTCTTTCCTGCAGGGATTCCTTTATAGGTCACAGCAGTTTGCTTTTACAACCCTTTCCTTATGTCACACAAGACTGCTAAAACTCTGATTGTTGACTTAGCGAGGTGAGACCAGTCGGGGAGGTTTAACAGTCCTACGTGCACAAACGGAGAGTCCAGACAGTTGCAATTGTCAGACCACTGTAAAGGTATTTGAGGCTGCTTTGAGGTTTCCTGCTTCTTTTTTTGTGTTTCACTATCAAAACATCCTGGATACTCAGGAGAGAAGTCGGCTGTTTTGGTGTAAGAATTCTCACTCAGCAGAATGCAGCAGACCTCCTTTAAAGCAGAATGTTTGCACTCCGGTTCTTTGCATCAGCACACACCAAATAGCTGTAACAGATCCTCTTTGTCGTGAAGTCACCCCATTCAGAGATAAAGATCCACCCACAGGCTGAGCAGACTAGCAGCACACACCACGGCAACAGGTCTCTCCCGACGATGCAATGTCCCCTCAGGCCGGAGCAGATGCTTCCCCGACCTCTGACCCTAAGCACTTTTGTGAGTGTGGGACGGCCTCTTTGCCTTCTCTCCCCTCTCTGCTCTTGTCCCACTGGGCCCGATCTGCCATCTGTCACTTCTGGGGGTGACTTTATCATGCGACACAAAACCAGCCCGACTGTGCAGTGGAAAATGCCACTGCTGTGGAAAAAATGCACGAAGAGGTCGAGGGCAACATACAGTAAGCGTGCACGTGCGAACTTCCTGTACTTTTTCTCCTGCTACTTATAAAGTATATCTTCAATCCTCTCTCCAGTATTGAAGGGGCCCTGATGGGTTTTTTTTTCCTTTTTTTTAATGTAACTAATCATTAGCCAAGATCTGACTCCTGGGGTGCACATCTGTGTAAGACCAAGAAATTAATAATGTGGTTTGGCTATAGAAACGTAGAAATTAACTGATTATGGAAAACTTTGAACTCATTTAAATGGAGTATTTATTGCAAAATATTAAAACCAAAGGATGGGAAGCTGCATTAGAGATGTGACAAAAATTGCATCATAAAACCTCAAACAGCCAACTCATATCATTCCACTCAGCTGTGGTCGAGAGTGTACGGACATACAGCAGCTTAGCATGGGGCTCCAGCTGCAAAATTACAGACAGCAGTGCCTTGCATGTGATAGTGAGAGGAGCTGAGAAAGTGAGTGTCCCTACGCTATCGGCTTGGTTTTAGAGCCGCTACAGGAATAACAGCAAACTACAAATGGTATTTTCTTTTATGGTTTTTTTTTCAACAGAGACTTTCTGGTTTTATTTAGTTACCTAGAGAAGTGATACAATATATGTTGTAGGCAAACAGATTCTATTCAAAATACATATCTTCGCTGCAAATAAAAAAGAAAAACATACTTACACAATTTAGTCACTTAGCTGAATGTTGTGTAAGTGCAGTGAACCTTGTTTTTCTGACAGCACATTATTGACTTGGTTGTACCCTTTCACCAACCAAGTAAGCTACTGACCCATTGTTCACCAAGTTGAACATTGGATCATTTAATTTAAATTAAATTCTACATTTCATTAGCATATTTCAAATGGGGATACTTAAAAATGACTGCTTTAGTAAAACCCTGTCAGCTGACAAATAAGCTGTGAAGCTAATAACATTTACGTGCACAGTCAGCAGGTGATCAAGCAGGGATAATTTGAAAATAAAGTACATTCTGTAGTGTTGGGTAATGAGTTTAACTTAAGGTGGCCCCTGTCCCAAACAAATTACATATAAGATTTTCCCAGCTCTGATGTAAGGGGAACAAAGAAATTCATTCTTGCTCAATCTATGTAGCAGTTCTCCTTTTACAATACATATGTAAAGTGGGACGTCTAGAATCAGAAGACAACATGCAATTTAAAGCTTTTTACAAATGTCTCTTTGCTAAGCTGACTTAACTCTTCTTCAACTTGTGAGTCGCCTTTATAAGCTTAAATTAAAGAAGGCACACTTCTATTAATGCCAAACAAATATACATTAATCTCAAAATGATGATTAACGACTCAAAGTAAATCTTTTAAAGATCTTCCGGTAAACACAAAGAACTACTGATTAATAAGTAAAATAATCTCTGACTCCACTGAAGCAAAACTTAAAGAAAATAAAGGCGTGACCAAGGACTTGCTCAAGGTTGAGTGTATTTTGGAGGTGTCATTTCTACTTCTGACAGCCTCAGCTGGCGAATGTGAGCTTTCAGAGCCCACTTGAATGAAATAGCTTCTTATCTGTGTCTTCTGACAGCACCGCTTTGATTGCCCTGCTCTGAGGAAATCCAGAGCAGCCCACTTAAAAGCCACACCAACAATAAATATGGGAAACATTTCTCGCGTTAGATATTTCAGCGTAACAGAGACTGATTCTTTCTCCACAGGGTTCCCCAAACCCTTCATTTCGTCTGCATTCGAGGGGTTCCTGGCATCCTGGGAATGGAACCGACCGAGGGAGTGGCAGGCTTGAAGCCTTAAACCCAATAAAAAACATCAGTCACCACACTTAACCCCGTCATGCACTCCCGTGCTCCAAAGCTGAGCCTTCACAGAGACCTGCTTGGTAATCCTATAGGAGGACAAATGAAGAGCAGCATTCCTGGCGGAAGGGCAAATCGTCTCTTGAGCGGTGAGGGACTCATTCAAGGTGGTGTTCTTAAGTGAGATGTGCTATCGTTGATACACAGCACCAGCCAAAGTTACCTAAGTTCATCACACTAACAGTCTGGATGTTATTTCCTGCTTTCAAATGTATTTCTGTCAGAAGTGTTTAAAGTACCAAAACAGTCTCTTCCTCCTAAGCAGCGTAAATTACACGAATGTGAGTTTTGGGGTCATAACCCTTTCGACCTCTCCATGCCACTGTTACTGTCCCACCAATGGAAACTGAATTTGAGTCACAGAACGCTGTGCCCTTCATCTTGTGCTTTCACACAGCCTACAGAGGCAGTCAGCTACCAGGCACCATGAGAAACAGGAAGCCCCAGACCTTCAAATAACCTCTTGAATCTCAGAGTCACAACCTTGTGTTTCCCCCTCGCAGGCGTATGTTATAGCTGTTTCACTGTAGTTAAATCACACCAAGCTGTTTTTTTTTTGTGCTATATAGAGAGCCATTGTTAGGTTTTAACCAACAGCTGAACATTTTGTTTTTGTTTAGTTAAAAACCCAAGAAACCTGTTTGTCAAGCGACAAACAATTTCTGCAAACAAAAAAAAAAGGAGGAACTATCCCCGTTAGAAAGTGCAGAGTCTGACAGTGGTGGAATTCATGATTTGTTGTGGTTGAGTCACACGTTTACTTTGCATCATATGACCCGGCCATGCCAAAAGAGCATTACGGTTTCCATTTGTGACTATGGCATTGCCAAATGCCTAGAAAACTTCAGCATCTTTGTCGCACAGAGGCAGGAAACAAGAGCACTTACAAACAAAAGCTGAACATGATCCGAATCAGACACATAAATATACAACCAAGCACTAAGCACAGTTTGGTTTAAGGAATGACGCATGTCCACAAAAAGAGAGAGATGCTATTTTTACAACTTGGACGTGAGGAAAACATCCTTTTTTTTGTGGCTCTCAGAGGTACAGCTACATTTAGATCTAGTCGCACACGGCGGCGCTCCATTTATGAGTTAGGAAACTTCTGAAGGAAATTAATTATTCTAGATTTTATTTAGGGGTAAAATAATTAAGTCAACCCAGAGTTTAAGTTAAGCTGACTAAATTTAAATGCACACTATATGTTTGGAAACCATGTGTCCTTTTCTTTCTCCTTTGCCATTGGACACCTGCAAAAATAGAGGTCAAATAAAATAATCTTTGTTGGACTGTCACTTAAAATCTCAGTGACTTTATGAATACAAAGAAGCTTGTGGATGTTATGTGAAAAAGATTAAAAAGACAATTTTAAAAACATATCTGACCATTTCCATTCTATTATCCACTACAAATCTTTCAACCGTGGGAACTGTGCTGGAGGAGGATTTAGATCTATCTCAGCACTCAAATCTGTGTCATCGAATGCTCACACGGAGCAGCAAAAACCACAAAATGCAACGGGTGTCTTACGTGTGTGCATGTGTGTGTGTGTGTGTGTGTGTGTGTGTGTGTGTGTGTGTGTGTGTGTGTGTGTGTGTGTTGGTGGAATAGGTGGCATGAGGTGTTAAGTCGTTTATAAACTTTTTTCTTCCATTTAGCCCCTTTTGTTGGTAACTTTTGACTTCAATGTGCGGACACGTCTCCGTTTCACTAACCACAGGTGGACTTTCCAACCAGGCCTTCCACACAGTATCTGGGTGAATCTGCCATCGCCGATGAGGCACCAGCGTTTGCGAGTGTGACTTGAAAACAATGACAACTTGGAAACCCCTTTGGTGCGTCGATGCCGCGCTCTCGCCCATGATTCTCTAAGTGCATCCCAGGACTGATCGCTGCTTGGCTTTGTGTGAGGATGGATGATTAATGAAAGCAGCCAGGAAGGAGAGAGTGCTGGTTGGCGAAGTGATGCCCTCATCCTGCCTGTTTTTAATTAGACCGAGCAGAGATGGTGGCCACAATAGGAGCTTTGTAGGAGTGGAGGGAGAGATTCGGTGTGCCAGGGAGTGCACACGTGCGGAGGTCTATGTGTGTGTGTGTGTGTGTGTGTGTGTGTGTGTGTGTGTGTGTGTGTGGAGCGTGCAGATTAGATGTTGTGAATTGGTGGCCCCAGGCTAGCAATGCAGGCTCTTCAATAGCTCCCTGTTGTCCCCACAGAGCAGAGAAGTGCCCGCCGTGACCACATGCCCAGAGGGCAAATCGGGCCACCTCTGAGCTTCTTTCAAACTGTGCCACTGCTGGGAATCACAACGGAAATAAATCTTTTTTTTTTTTTTTTTTTTTTTAATGCACCTGTTCTGGCTACAAAAACTGCAAACTAACATCCTTCTTTACTTGTTTGTCACATAAAATCTCCAGGATTCAAACTTTGAGCTTTGACTGACTCAGTGACTGCAAAAGGATTATGTAGCCATGTTAGGTGTCACATCAGCAAACTAATAACACCAGCCCACAGTAAACAAACAGATCCCAATCTGCCACTATGCTCCGCTTCCCACTTGTTTGCCCTTAAATTTCTGCACTTTATTCCAATTAATCTCACTCTCTTGACATCCAATCCAATTACATTTCACAGCCATCTGGCTTTCAAATGGAGATCACAAGCACTGAGCTGGGGGTGGGGGGTGGGGGGAGCTTTCGATTCAAAATGATGGAGACAAGCCTTTTTTGGGAAGGTTGGAGGGAGTGGGCAGCAGGAGTTCGGTGTGTGTTGAGGTGTCTGGGGTGGCTGTGGCATGATGGGAAGCCCCACTCAGATTAGTCACACAGCATTATTCTGACTGCGGGGACAATGGAGTGACGGGCGGCGGGCGAGCCCCAGCTGTCGCCCGTGAAAGAGCAGAACAACAAGATTTAGGGCTGGACGCGTCCTCTCACTCTGCTGCTGTGGGGGTCTTGCATTCATTAATGGGCTGCTGTGGAGGGGGGGGAGGAGAGTGGTGGACTGGTTTTGTCCTTCCCATTCTGAACATTGTGGGTCTACGCTCTTTTGATTTCTTCACTTCTCCAAAGTTTTTCTCATTTTTTGAGAGAGTGAGTGTGTGTAAGGGGCAGCGCAACAAAAAAGAAAAAAAAGAACTGGATGAGGAATACAGGAGTAGAGCGAAACTTCTGAGAAGAGCTTGTACGGTTGCTGGGCACAGCACCCGCTCAAAGGCTGGAATGGAAAGGGGGGAACCTGCGGCCCCTTTTCTTTCCAACTGAAATGCACTTTCAAGGACCACACAAATTTAAAGAAATACATACACAACAATAATAGCTGTAGGTATGTTTTGGAGTGTAACATCTGGAACATCACTTTCTCTCTCCCTCTCTCTCCCCCTCTCTCTCTCTGGGAGTCTTTCCACCACTTACTTGCACTCTCCATCTCCATTTGAGGTGGCTTCACATCTTCCTCCATTTAGGCACGTCTCAGTAGGCAGGGAGCATTTTAAACCTGTAGAGTGCATGAACAAAAAAATGAAATCTGAGGCTTAAAGTAAACTCTAAATGCAAAAATCCGTAAAAACAAACAAACAAAAAAACAAAAAAAAACAAGTAACTTTCTAAACATCTAAAGTCACATTTTTGCTGAAAATCCCAAATCACACTTGCGTCCCAGTGTATATTAATTGATTTATCACGAGAGTGTCCTTGGGGGATGCTTTGGGGGAGCCTGCTGTGGACACCGGTGAGGCCAGAGGAGCGCGTGGTGAGTGGTGCGTGGCTTTTGGGAGGGGGCGAGGTGGAAAGGTGGGAGGGGAAGAGGGGGGGGGGCACGCTTTTTTGCGAGAGGAGGAGGAAGAGCGCGCGGCAGCTGCGGGGCTCAGATGCGCAACAAAAGAAATCAGAGTCCAGCACGAGCCATAAAACATTCTCCCCCGGCATTGTTTACCAGCAGACGGGATAACAGTCCCCCCCCCCCCCCCGAGCAACCCCCACCACCCGGCACTCACAACACTCTCCCACACTTGCAGACAAAAGGTGCACCCCTTCTGCCCCCCTCTGCCTCGTAGCTCCTTTAGCGTCTACCCTCCGCTCTGCCAACCCCCCGCCCCCCACTCCAGCACACGCACCAACTTCTATCTTCTCTCATGTGGTTTATAACCAAGTCAAGCAGGTGTTAAGTTTTATTGGAACAGACGAAATAAAAATATTTTTAAAAGTTATGATGTGGCTGAATTAAACATCATAAAACTCATTCTGCACCAATCTTCGCGGCGCACACGAACTTAATTGCTCTGATTCATTGGCGAAGACGGGGAAAGTCAGCGGCGACCGCAGCGCAGACTGCAGCAGCTTGCAAAGAACTTTTTTTCCCACGCTTAATACAATTATTATACCAAGGTAATGATTCTCGTTATTCGGCATGCAATAATCTAACAGTCTCATTTCCGGAATATAATAAACAGAAAAGCCTTATTTGGCAACTTATAACGCACTTCTAATCATTTTGTAACTTCCTCAGAGTCTCTCTGCTGAATCTAAACAGGATACGACTTTTATTTTTTAAAGCTTACCTTGTGAGAAGACGATTGCTTGAATTAGAAATGTCAGTTTCACTAAGAAATGATACATTCCTCCTCTTCAGCTTCACAAACGTGCAGGAGTCCCGCGTTGGGTTCGCATAGATCCGCAGTTTGGGGCTCCAGATGTTGCGTCAAAATGAATATCCTTAGTTTGAGACGGAAAGGTTAATCCCAGCAGGTAGAGTGAAAGTCTTCACCACAGCTCAGATCATAGGTGTTAACCGGCTGCACTCCGAGTTCTCAATGAAATCTACGAGCAACTTCACAAGTTCCTCCTACTCCTCCTCCTCCGCCCCTTCTAAATTCTCCTCCTCCTCGTCCTGTGGCCAAATCAGAGCTGCCCCCTCCCCTGCACATGCTCCAGGAAACATGTCCCTCCGTGTACACAAACTGTTAATAATAGAAAGTTGTGTAAAATGGTAACTTTATGTTTATGAAGCTCTTAGAGGCATCTATAGAGGACTTTATTTTCATCTAGTCATTTATTACATTTGACTTGTACTTTTACACAGTCTATCAGATTGCAACCCCGATTTGCATTATTGGGATTTGATGAGACAAGGTCAACTCAAGGGGCACAAAGTTGTTTTTCCACTTTCACGCAATTGTGGATGTGGAAGAGAAAAACATGCAACCGCCTTTCTCAAAATTGTTTACAAAATTGATCTGAAAAGCGCAACGTGCTTTTGTGTTCACAGCCCAATTCACAAATCTGGCTTTTTGTGGAAGACTGGTGATATGAAAGTCATTGTTGAGAGAAATGAAACAAGAAGTCTTGCTTGGCACAAGCAATGTATAGGACACAACAAACATGTGACTAAAATAAAGGTGCTGGAAACACTGAAGGTGATTGGATTCAAAGTTAATAGGAAGATTGATGGAGCTAAATTCAGGAAAATCTTCTACAGGCTAAAAATAACTAGAGGCTGGGATGAAGATTAACCTACCAGTAGAACAACAATGTTAAACAACCAAACAGAGCCACAATGGAAAGTTTAGTTTAAAGCATTTTAAAAAATGGCCCAGTCAAAGTCCAAACCAAGATGCCAGGTGCCATGAGAAGGTGCGGCGAGCAAGAGTTCATTTGCGAAGACGAATGGGCAAAAGGTTTAAAACAGACTGCAAAATGCATGGATGTTTTCTGTTTGTAATGTGACTTTTTTTTTTTTAACTGTTACAGATGTTCTACTCAGAAAAAAGTAATTTACATAACAAACTGTAAAATATATCCACATCAAATCTCACAATATTCTTGCTTTTGCTTACATTACTTGTATATTTTGAAATTTAATGACTTTGCTTGGTTAAAAGTGGCTATCTGCGCCTTTCTAACAGCTTTGTTGTACAATTAATACAGATCATATTGAATGCAAGTCTGTTGTTTGGTAGTAATCTTAAATCAGGCTGTTTATCAGACTTTCAGACTTTCCAGACATGAAGGCAGGAAATGTAATATATATATTCTATAATATGCAACAAAAACTCCAAAAACAAGATTTTAAATGTATTTTCTCATGCTTTTTCCTCCAGCCGAGGAAACTGCTCTAGAAAATAACTGTAGTTGACTCAGATCAATGTTGTCAGGGTTCAAACAAAGATCAAATGCATTACGTCAGTTTATAAATTGCCGCACTGACTCAGACTGGTTTCATTTCTCTGCTTCATAAGACAGAAGATAAAAACAGGAAGTGACTTTCCCTATCAGAAACACCTGTTTCTGATTTCATGCTATAATATCTGATGCACTTGAAGATCAAAACATCCTGGTACCACTGATTGTAGGATAAAAAAAAACTCCCAACCAGAAGTGAAACAGCAAGAAATGCAATTTATAGCAGGTCTGTTTTGGTCAGGGTGCTGGGAGGGGGCAAAGCTGACTCAGCTAAATACATTATGTTTGTGGGTTTTAATTCTTTCACATTTGAGTTAACAATGTCTGCATCCACCTAATAGGAGCAAGCAAATCAGTCCTGCATTCAGTTTGCTTGCACAATGACATACATCAGCTTTCATTCATCCAATGGACAGTAAATTTCACTCATAAATTTAATTGCATTCTTAAATTTAAAAAAAAAATCATGACAAAAAATTGTCTGTGTACTCATGCATTGTTCGATAACGCTTGCAAAATTGTTTATGGCAACAGTTTTTCTTATATCTAATCCCTTGCAAGTTGCAGTAGAAAAAAAACTACAGAAAAAGATCAAATCATGGTGTTTTGAGTGAGAATGAGCCTAAAATATTTGTGACAGGTCAAAATAATGTACAGACCCTTAAAACTTGCAATGATTTCAAAACGTATATTGTGGAAATCCTATTTAGGAACTGAGAACCAGCTCACTTCTCAAGTCACAAATCACCTTGAAAAAGGAGTTATGAAACTTTTTCATTATGTCATGTTATACCCACAAACTTCAATGAACTGCCCTGAGACTTTATGTCGACATACAGTATAAGGCTTTATAGTGATGAGGAGGGAAAAGGTACAAAAGGTTTTCAAAAAGCTTTAATGATCTCTTGAGTCAAAACTTTCTAAATGCATATTTTGCTGTAACTATACCTTCTTTTTTCTGATATATCTTTACCAGCTTTGCACATTAATTCATTTTTGCCTGTTTTTCCTTGCAAATATCTAGAGTTTTGCCACATATGGTGAACGCACTGATTATTTTCAAGTTCTTTCTAAAGTTGATCCAAAATTGCAACAATAAATAGGATGATTCTGACAACTTTTAAAATAAGTCCTTTTATTTTTTTCTACACAGTGATGGTTGCTTTCTAAAGGAGAGTTTATGTGCATTTCTTCTTCTGTTTGTCTTTGGCTTGTAAAAACCTGAAGTCCAAAAACACAAAAATGTCTTTGCATTTAAAAAAAAAAATTACACATTCCAGCCTCAGAGTTTCAGTTTCAACATAATTGTGTACACACATCTTTTTATTCTTTTTTTTTTAATCTAAGCATTTAATCACTTGTATGGTTTCTAGGGCATATGTCTTTCTGCGCCGCATGCTGTTTCAGCATAGTTTTAGTGTTCTCACGGCAATATATATTACTGTCCTGACAGTTAAGAATACATGCCTGAGCGAGATTGTTATTATTCCTTCTTTTTTTTTCCCTTCCCTCAGGGCAAGTGAAACTGTCATTTGGAGAAACTGCAAGTTTCACCCGCCCCAGGGCAGAAATTATTTTGTTATGAAGTCCACGCATATGTCTGTCCCTATGTCGGTGTGTCTGCCGCATGGACCGGCGCCAAATCAGACGAATTTCTTGAGGTGCACAAGGTGTGGGAAACCGTGGAAAATAAGAAAAAGAAAGCACACTTGAGTAATTAGAAATGCGCCTATTGCACAACTGCAAAGTAAATTCTACTATTGAGGTAATTTGTTGAAGGGGATGGAAAAAAAAGAAAAGAAAGAAAGATGTGCACGGGCATGCTGGAAAGCACCTGACCCACCGTGGGAAATGTCAGATCTTACAGGCACACGCTCAGATCAGCTCATGGCAAACTGCTCACACTTGCCCTGCTGCACCTTCTCTCTACATCCCAAGGTGTGGTTCAGTCCTTGGAGTCAGAAAGTGAGGATTTTTGGAAAAACAGAACACTTTGTTATCTGCCGTCACATCTGAACGTCTGTGTTTTTTTTCTTCATTCTGCCCTTGTCTGGTTTGAGAGGCTTTCCTATAGGGGAATATTTAAGGCCATGAGAAAACACTTAAAAATTGATTCGCACAGTTGAAGGGGGGAAGACCCGGAGCTAAAAAACCCCCCCAAAAAAACAACTCTATCAAGGCTTAATTTAGAAACCTGTTTAAGAAGTCGACATAGGGTGCAAATAAACAGAGTTATTTATTAGAGCTTTAAATTGAATGGAGCTGCCCTCCGCAGCCTGAACTCTGGCTGGTCAGAACTGTAGCTTCTGACCTGGAGCACGATGTTGTTCTTTCTCTTCAGCATCTCTTCCTTCCTTCCTTGGAAGCTGGGACGGCGCGAGGCCAGAGGTCGCGATAAAGAAAGCTGCTTTCTTTGACAAACCCAGCATGATGTCATCTTGATATCAGACCGGGTGGTGAAATTCCTGCTTCCCACCTAAACAGTTGTGGCGTTGTCTCAGAAAAAGCACAGTGATAGTTTACTCAGGCGTGACAGCTTTCAAGTACTCTAACAATTTGTGCTGATAATGTCTCACCCAAAAACGTATCTTTTTTTTTTTTTAAAGAATGCATATTTAAATCATTTTTGGGAATTAAATAGAAATCAGAAGTAATTGATGATGGTCAATCTTCAGTCCAATCAATAATATTAGAGTTTATCACTTTGGTCCAGAATTTGATACAGTATCTGCTTAAAAATAAACCCTCTGGACTCTTTATTAGGCACAAGATAGTAGTAGTTTGATTACCTCTTGCCTTCAGATCAGCCTTCATTCTGTAGCGCATAGATTCAGTAAGGTGTAAGTCACATCGCTCAGTGATTTTGATCCACATTGACTTGATAGCATCATGCAGCTTCACATCCTCAATGCAAATCCTACAGCTGCTTTGCTTAACTGAGATTTGGTGACTTTGATGGCCTTTGGATTGCAGGGAACTTGCATGTTCAAGAAGTCAGTTTGGGATGAAATCTGGTCCCTACCATCTGGTGGCTAGAATCGAGATTTATAGGACCAGGTTTTCAATTTGCTAGTGTCCAAATTTAAGGAGCTTTTGACTATTGTAGCTGCAGTTACTTGTTCTTAGCTGAATGGAATGACACCCATTGTGGTTTTCTGCTGCTGTAGCCCAATGTTGTAAGGTTCAACATGTTGAGAGATGGTGCTTGTACTACTCTTGTCTTTCTATCCTCTAAATAATCCAAACAGATCGACAGCTTTTAAAATACTCAAACCCACACCTCTGACACCACCATGCTAAGTTCACATTTCTATTAATCTCTTTTGTTTCATGTTCTGTGTGCACATTGGGAAGTCTTCATTGCCGTCTCTGCAAGCCTAAATGAACTGACTTTGTCGCTATGTGATAAACTTATTTGTTGATCTGGCATAAAAAGAAAAAGTAACTGAGCAGGTTTACCTAAAAAGTGGCCTGTGTGTGTATCACAGTGTGAATATGACTCGAGGCAAGAAGGTTGGAGGTTCAAATCCAGTTATGTTGCATATTGTCCCTGCAGGCATGTGCTTTTTTCTTTTTTTTTTTCAGGTAGTGTTCCCACTGTTTAAAAATTTGCATTATGAGTAAATATGCCCTTAGGTGTGGATTTGTGTGCGTGGTTGTGTGTCTGTGTGTTGCCCTGGCAATCCTTTCAGGCTGTGCCCGCCTCTCATCCATTCAATGCTGGAGTTAGGCTCCCACCCTATGCATCCACAAGCTTGGATTAAACAATTTCTCAGAACAGACTGTGTCAAATGTCGGGCAGTGGAGAATATAGGACAGGAAAAAAAAAAAAAAAGATAAATGTTATAAGGATTTAAAATTGCTCCACTCTGATCCAAATTCATAGAGCAATTCTTTTTTTTTAAGCTACAAAAGCTGCTTCAGCATCAACTTTGGATGTTGAAACTGTTGTCTTATGTTTTGAGTTATTGAGGTATTCTTCTTTAACGTCCACAATGAATCCCTTACTGTAAATAAATATGAACGAAACAGTAACTAAACATTTACTACACAAAATATAAGGACTGCTGTTCAATAAAGGCTACCAAAGCTCCAATATTTTATTTTTATTTTGCTTGACTGAATCAAGAAACTTTAATACAATAAGTAGCACAATATTAATGTTTCATTGAAAGTCCACAGCAATTAGTTGAGATGTGGTAAAAAATAAAATAAAATAATCTTCTCTTAATAAAACAGTTATTGGATATTACCTCTTAACTGCAATGCTTAATCAGTTTATTTTACAATTACTATGGGATTAAAACTGAAATGCTATCTCAGGCAACTCTTAAAAACAGGTGACATATAAGTAAGTTTTCTCTCTTTAGCACGGTTAATTTAAGAGTTGAATGAAAACATTTGTATCTAAAATTGCAGCTCTTAGAAACTCTATGCCAGCTGAAATTTGTATCTAACCCTGTTTGATTCAAATATTTACAGAAGGCACACGTCTTTGTTTTGGGGAAAACACCTTGGTAACACCACGCACACACACACACCCCACGCTACGGAGCCTCTCCTTTTCTCTTTGTTTTCCCAACCTCTGGCTCGACGTCAGGTGTCTTAATTATCACCTTCATCAAACAACCTTCACAGCGGTTTGCAGACGAGTCCCTCGTATATAGATACCCGTGCTAATGTAAAACATGTCCAGACACTGACAGCTGAGAGGAGAGGCACAGATCAAGCACATGTCTGACCCCCAGAGGCAGCTTGGTGAGAAAATGCGCTAATCGTTCAATTCACATTATGACAACAAATTTGGAGACCACTTATCACTTGTGAAATATCCTAATTTATTGTGTATAAACTTGTCACATCATTACCAGATCTGAAATATTCACATGAATATTGTTTAACGATATTTTGCCAAGTGGCGTGGAGAGTTGTTGCGAGTTTTCCAAACCGAATGGCAACTACTTTGTAAAAGTATTCATGCCTCCTAGATGTGCTCACATTTGTTACACAACATCCAGAAATATTATGTTTTATTGTGTTTTTAGGAGGTAGACCAACACAAAGTGTTGCATGAATATAAATTGAAGTGAAAATGAATCAGTTTCTAACTTATTGAGAAAAAAAAAAGAATCAGAACAGTGTTCAGTGCGCTCGTCTTCAACCAACTTTACTTTGAAAGCAGTGCAAATAATTGCCTTCAGTATTCGACTACAGAGCTGGAGTGAATGGATCCAGGAAGAGATCTACTTAGGACCCAACAGAAATGGAGGACAGCTGTGTGTAAATTAATTTCCGTATTTATAGGCAAATGGAAAAAAAGAAAGCCATTATTAAAAGGAAAACCTGTCATCCTATGTTTACTGCACATGTGCAAACATAGGCGCTCATGCCAAATAAGACCAAAATTGAACTTTTTGATTTTTTTATATGTACAACTCGGTGTATCTGGGAAAACAAACACTGCACATCGCACTCAACACATTAACCCTACTGTGAATCATAGTGGTGGCAGCATCATGCTGAAGGGATGCACTTATTCAGCGGTGACAGAAAATCTGGTGACAATGATCTAAACACACAGCAATACTGGGGACAAAAAACTGCTGGGGGTTGCAAAGGTCTAGACTTTTGCAACCCTCTCCCCCTGTTGGGGCTCCGGCTTCCAGCAGGATAACGACCCTAAAAATACCACCGGAGCTACAATGAGCCACTCTCTCTCATAAATATGTGTTTAACATCTTCTGCTGTCATTGACGCTTAAGGTCTTTGAACAAAGCTGTCAAACTGCATACAAATCCATGTCATTATTTCTAGATTTTTGTTTGTAAAAAAAAAAAAAAATACAAGCTTTCCTTCACTTCCTAGTTGTACATTGCTTTGTGTTGGCCTGTCACCTAAAATTACAGTGAAATAAACTAAAATGTATGGCTGTGGCATGACTCATTGCGAAGAAGTTCACGCTTTAGCAAGGTACTGTATTTACATAATTCTTGAAGGAAATGAATGGCAGGAAGGTGCCGGTGTGGTGGCTCCATGCAGATAAGGCTTACATACATAAGTGGGTCTTGTTTTGTTGTTCTGGGGTCCTTTCCCCCTCCTTTACAGTCCAAAGTGAGAACAGTGCAGGAAGAGGACTCTAATTAACAGCTGGGTGACCAAAATGACAACTATCACTTAAAATCTGTTAAACTAAAAATAAATCAAACATTAAAGCTTAAAAAGCAACTTATTCTTTTTCTGAAGTGGCAAATAATCTTCACCTGGCTCAGACCTTAAAAAAGCTCCTCACAGTGTGGCAACACACATAAACATGAGCCTAAATAAAGAAATCACCTGTATCAACAAATCCCCAAACTAAGCATGCATTAGATTTACTGCCCCACTAAGCAGACATTTATAACTGTTAATAAGGGGCATTGCTTTGGCAGAAGCCTGGAGCAGTGCAGCAGGCCAGGCAGTCGGTCTTTACAGGCCCACTGATCCAAAGCTTAATAGCTGCCCAAACAGACTGAGATTGCATAGTTTGAAGTCTAAACTCTGCTGAGGGGTTTCCAGAAAAGGCAGAACATCTCATATTTATAATCATCCGTCTGCCTCCCAATCATAGTCCAATGCTCTCTTAGTGACCCTTTTCGGGTGCATCTTCTAGGAACAAAGCGCTGAATCAATGACCAAGCGATATCCCCCAGTCTCATTTTCTCTGCCATCAATCAACACATTCCTGTATTGATTGATGGCAGAGAAAAGGTATTTGTTCATTGGGGGGGTTCAGATGAGATTTAGTTCTAGAGTTGGAGGTAGGAGCTTTGTGACTGTGGAACTTACATATAAACTACAGAAAAAGTGATGCTCAAATGGGGACCAGGACAGTAGTAAGCTATGAAGTTGTGAACTCTCGCACATGGAGCTGCAGGCACCTCTAATCTTATGGTTTTCTTATAAGATTAGCTCAGAAGAGATATAGATTATCTGATTAATGTGAGAGAAAACAGAAAGACGTATGTAGCACAATCAGCAAGATCCAAACAAAGCCCGTGGATATTTAGGAAGTAAATCGAGTTGACTGGTCTTCACACCAGTCACTTATTGTACCATCCAATCCATTCTCATTTCTGATAAGTAATGTATATATACAGCGTCTCTGGACCAGCTAATATATTGCAAAAGGATAATAACATTAGACAATTAAGAAAAATCATGCCTTTAATTTACTTTAATTTTATCTGGGGGAAAATATTTTTACAAGAAGCTGTTCTTAGCAAAATTCATCTAGTCACAATCATATATGAATACTAATTTTAAAGCGGAATGGGCAAAGATTCCTATGCCTATATAATCTAACCTTGTAACATTCAATAGAAAAACACTTAGCTGTCTTGATGCAAAGCAGAAGTGGCCCCATGTTTTTGTTTTGTAATTCACAAAGTAAGAAGTCCAACTCAAAACAAAAATAAAGACCTGCAAGTCCCGAGTCCTGAGTCTTACATCTTTACTGCCAGTATTAACTACAATACATAAACGATAACTTGTAAATTTGCTGTCAAATATTCTCATTTATGTAGAGATTTTTAATTTGTAAATACCACAAACAAAGTATGAATTTAGGTATTTAGTGTGCAAAGTAGCTGAATTATTCATCACTGCAACAGCTAGATGGCAGGGAAGAGCTACTAATGTGATCCTTGGTATGTGTAACAAATGCATCAGTAGGCATTAGCGGTGTACAGTATATATATCATATCGGTTGTTTAGTGTTTTGAACCAAGTTCATGAAATTGATTTATATGAAGTTACAATTTAAATAGCCACCATCACACTAATTTTATATATATATATATATATATATATATATATATATATATATATATATATATATATACATGACATAAGAGTCATTTACTCTTATGTCATGTTTACATTAATGATCTGTCAATACTGATAGAACTGAAACTAAATAGAACCTAAACTAAATTGCTTGAGATTTTATTTCAAACTACCTAGCTTTATTCAAAACTGGATACAAAATTAAAGTTTCATTTTTATGTCTTACCCACACTATTCATACTCATTTCCATCACTACAACACAATTGTCATCACAGTTGTTATTGATTTTTAATGCGTTGTCCTTTTACCGTCTGTCCAAGTTTTATGTACTGTCAGTGGATGTCATTGAGGAAGAAATGGGTATGTAAAGTTTTCCGTGCTTCCGTTATACTCACAGAATTTCAACCACTTGTTAAAATATTGCCGAAACCTATAAATACTTCTTAAAAGCCAAATAAAGCAGTAATAAAAAACATTACCAGACCCAACAGTAACATTTATAATGTTTTTAATTTACAAGCGCGCGTTGTCCTTTAAAGTGCCAGTGAACAGCCAACAACCTGAAGTGTGTGTTTTTACAATCTGAGAGGAAGTGGGACTACTTATAGGAAAAACCATTTAAGCTCTGAGAGAACACATAAACTCCACACAGAAAAACCCACAATGAAATCCAAGATGAAGATCTTCCTGAGACCCTGACTTTAACCATTTGTTGCCAATTAGCACAATGCCCCTTGTGCCGATGTGTTCACTGAGACAATCATGGTATGTAAAATCATTTGTAGATGACCAGTTCCTCTATTTTTGGACTGCACCTCATACACCACTTGACTGTAGTGAAAGACAGAAATATTTACCTTGGGGCTCTAATTATGATCCATACCCAAGGGGAGAGTGGGCATGATGGGTGCATGCAGCGAAGTGACAGGACATGCCTCTGTGATTATGATTGAAAGAGTTATGGGCGCCGCATGACTGCGGTTACCGGACGACCTCAAGAATTTGCTCTGTGGCCTTAAGATAGTTATCAGTGTGCGTGTGTACGCCAAACAGGGGAGACACAAGGGGACTCAAATGCTGGGATTCCCACTTGCCCCCCACCAATTCCACGTTCATTACAAATCCTTCTTTGCAAAGTGAATGTTAAGACGTTCCAAATTAACCCTGAGAGTGTCAGAAGCAGCCTCAGCTGTCTGCGGTATCACTTTCCATCCAAACGGTATGGATGCATGTCGGACAACTGTCACCCTGACCTTGCTTCTCTACGCCACTTTCAGAGCGACCCTGGACTTTGAGGCAGGGTGGGACGAGATTACCAACATTCACAATCTCCCCTGTCTGTCTAGAAAGTTCGGCCATCTGCCAGGCATAGATATGAAGTGATGACGAGGTAGCTGATAGCCTGACTTCACTGGCATTTTGGGATTTCAGCATCTTTCCTCAAACTGGTTTATATTTAAGACGATTCTTAAGTGTGCTGTGTTTATTTGTATGAGAGGGTGGCTGTATTGCACGTCACCTTGAATTAAAGCTGAAAGGGCATAGTCGGGCTGAAATTTCCTCCTGATTAACTAGCCTATTGGTTTTCTACTTCTGATTGGCTACTAAATGTCAGAGAGATAGATCACATGCCTTCTTAATTTATGTCTTAAGGCACGTCTTGTCTCTTCATTAATCTTTGCCGTCTTCTTTCTGGTCCCTAAATAATATTGGGTGTATTGACAAGAATGTTTGGTTTAGTGTACTTTAGGTTCAGACATTGTCTCCGTAGTGATAACCTGGGAACATAGCTTGTCTGCATTTAAGTGCGTGTCATTTTACAGATTCAAATACATAATATGTTTTACATAATATTTTAAAATCATGAGTTCTGCTACCATATATTGGAACGCCACAATGACTCCTATTTTAGTAAAGTCTTTCTAGCAAATCACAATTTGCTATAAACATGTTTTTGTCAGCTCTGGGCCAATTTAAACAGTGTCACTGTTTTTAAATTGTTTTATACTGTTTTACACGTATTAATTAATTTTATTTTGTAACCAGGTTGCTGTGTATTGCAGACTTCTTCCCAGGTCCCTCTTGAAAATGAGATCTGGATCTCAACAGGGTTTACCTGGTTAAATAAAGGAAATTAAAAAAAATAAAAAATGTACTCTTTGTATCCTAATCAGTGGGTTGCCATTTCCTAGTCTCCTTTTATACCCATAGAAAATTAAATTCTCCATCTATGCACTGCATAACACTATATTTATGCTTCATGCTTCTGCATTTTTATTAATTATAAAAGTAGTTTGTTGCAAGGCAATTCTGTTATTTTAGATTATTTATTATTTATGTATTATTTTAAATTAAATGATGCATAGGATTTTAGCCTTTTAATGATAATATACATAATTTCTCATATATCTAACTACCAAAACATCTCTAACTATCCAATCCCCAATAGTTATTGGATAAGAAATGAAAGTAGGTACAAACAAATTTGCGAAGGAGCAAACTGAACTGGAGCCAGATTATATGTTACATTGAGCTATTTGTAAGTCATAATGTATCTCTGTAGAAATAACCATTAAGTTGTAAGGCACAGTAAACAGAGGCTGATAAAGTGAACTATTACATATGGATCACATTTGTCTGTGCAAATCATTAACACAATACCTTAATCCTCCCAATGAAAAACACAACTGTAGCTTTCAAACAGACAACAGTCTGTACATGTCCAATACATTATATTTAAAGACAGGATGTGGAATTTGCTATTCCAAGTTCAAGACACTTTATCTGTAAGCTGTGAGTACCATCAGGGAGCAATCAATTAAAGCTAAAACTGGGTCTCCCCCCATTAAACCGGCATCTGATACCCGGTCAAGGCTACTGGTTTCAACCAAGGCCAAGCAGGAGAGAGGCCCGCGTCCTCTGGGGGATGCCAGAGGGTGTGTGAAGCTGTGGCCTGCGTGCTGTCAGCCAGCCGCTCGAGAGAGAGGCACATGGTGCCAACAGCTGCCATGGTGAAATGCTAACCCCGCTAAATGCTCAGTCCAGTAAACAACGCTGGACCGAACACATGCCAACAAGGGAGCCTGGGCGAGGAAGGGGAGAAGAGGGTAAATGGAGCGACCCAGCTGACGCTGTGGAGAAAGGGGAATTGACCCCTGTGAAATAGATTATTAAAGTGTGGTGGTCACCATTCTGGGGGGCCGGTGCAAGACACGGCACTAAGGGAAACTCAAAACCGTTGTTCGCAAACTGAGCATGGTGTAGGCCACAAGCCACAGACAGGAAGCCCAGATTCAGGAGACATTTCTATTGGATACATGACAGACACGGACCCCAGCACATGCACAAAACACCGATGACAGATGCTTTTATTTTTCCTGTCATATCCAAAACTACCATCTGGCAGTTCTTTCATATCAATTCTGGCTCCTGAGTTAAGCTACTGTGGTAAAATTCTATACTCTAGTGAAACCCTCTATTTAGGTTTATTTTTCCTTTTAAATTGAGAAGTGAAGAGATTCATTTTAAAGCCTGTTGCAACCATTGGAGCTTTTGCAGGTTCCCATGCTCCCAAACCCCCTAGGGATTGTCAGGAACAGATGTGACGTCTGCACTATCCTGCTCTGCCCCACTCTCAGTCTCTCCCTCTGTTGCTTGTAAAACAATCTATCTTCCACTTGTAAAAACATTGCTCTCCCCTGCAATTGTTCCTTCACATCACTCTCACTTTAATGAGCACTAAAACAAGATTATACCTAATTGTGTGCTGCGAAAATTGCATCCAGTCTTAGCTGATCGCTAAACTTGATACAGGACCGTTATTGTAATCAAATAAGGGCTCTGCAAGCTGCCATTTTTGCTCGACGTGGTCGTTCAAAAACGCTCACATAGGAATAGTTGAAATGCAATCTTTTGCAGAGGCAGACTTCAGTCTTTGAGCATTTTAAATCTAGGTTAAATCTTGGCTTTGAGTTTCTCTTTGATTTTATAAACTTTGTTCTTGGGCATTCAAACTTCTTCACATTATGCCATATGCTCACCAGCCAGAGCAAAAAAATGTCCCCATCTGCTGGTGTTTCAAGGTGGCCCACAGTGAGGTAGGTGTGTTTGCTGCTGCATCGTCTCTTCCCCTCTTTTCCATCACACACTTCACACCAATGGCTATCGATTTCTTTATAACAAGCACCACATTGAGAAATACAAATATATAAGGACCAGATGCAATCGTGCAACCAAGAGTTATACTTTTCAGCATGTTTTTCTGTGTTTTTTTAAATATTAAACTTTACAGAAATGTCTTGTAAACTCGGATTTCAAGATAGGAAAATTGCTTTTAACATTTTATCCAGCAGATCTGCTTTACAATAGTAACTTAGTGATAGTTGAAGTTAAAAGTATCATAATTTCTGAAAATTTGTATTACCAGTTTAAAATATAGTATCATGCAACCTGCTTTAATTAACATGTTGATACATTAAATGTAGAACTTGTTAAATGTAGAAGATTGTTAGTAAATTGTATTGTTATTGATAGTTAGTCCGTTCATTGAGCATTTCAATTAGCAGAACCCACAGCTTTTTTGGTTGAATGTGGTTCTAAGTTGCTCTCAGACCCAAGTTCTTAACATGGAAAATGTTAGAAGCAGAACAAAGTACAAAGCCTTAAACAAGCCATACTGCTTGATTATTTTTTTTAAACCATTCAGCACCTTTTACTAGCAAAGAGACTATAAAATATAATAAATGCAACCATTTATTAAACTTGGTAAAACAAAACAAGATTTTAAAAACCCATTTCAATTTCTGTTTTTCTTTCTTTTTTTGCTGACTATATAGTGTTTCTCAATTCTTGTTCACAGGCACCACTAGGTGTTTTAGGTGCTTCCCTTCTGCCTCTCTCCTGACTTGAACAAATGGGTGATTAACAGGCTTCTGCAGCACTTGCTGGGTTTATAGAAGGTCATGCAATCATTTGAATCAGGTGTTCTGCAACAGAGACGCCTAAAATATGCAGGGCAGTGATCTCTGAGGAACAGAATGGAGAAACACTGGTGCAGACTGAATGTTTTTCTCTACCAAGGACAAAAGAGAAAGTGAAAAACTAAATTCACGTTTTTGTGAAATACTTTGAAATCACATTTCCTGTAAATTTGTGCCATGTCGGTCATTTAAATTGAAACAGATTTGAATTTCTTACTTTGAAGATTGTGTGAGAAATGGGACTCTGTATCACTGTGTACTTCCAAGAAACAGCAAGTCCTGCATCAGCAATTACGAAGTTGTAATGTATCCATTTACATGTGTTTTCAGGGTGGCAATAGTTAAGTATGAATTAAATAAGTTATGTTCTAGGGCGTTTATAATTGTACCAGTGATTTATTTATTTAGGCTATTGTTAAAAATAAATCTTTTTAAGTAAGGGTTTTTATCCTCGTCCCTTCACCCTTCTGTCTCCCTCCCACGACTGGATGTGTGGTAAATATTTCTGAGATTAGGTGACTGCAATAAAAGAAGGAATTATTTTGCCCTTTGCAAAGTGCCAATAAGTGGGTAGCATGCCGGAAAGTTTTGAAACAACACGAGGGGTCTCTTAAGCAGATCATAATGGTTTATTATGAGGGGAAGTGAGAGATCGCCTGATAGTAAGCCCTCTACTGCGATCCCAATCTTCGCCGCCTCCTGTCTTGTGAAACCATGCCTACACCTGCCCAAGCAATCTTTCAATCACTTTATTACTTACAGCTTGTAAGTATGCGTGCGTGCTTATATTGTTATCTTAAGGTGGAGCAGTTTGAGATTCCCTTCCAATGGGCTGTTTGGATTTAGAGTTCGGTTTTATGGGTCGACTTTGGGTTAATCTTCGCCCATCATAAGGACTGAGGGCAGGAGAGATAGCTGAGGCTTGTATTTATGTTTAAACGTCAAACAGACATGAAGATAAAGACAAAAATAAATTTGTCTGCTGTAAATACGTGTTTTTCTCTTCTTTGATCATTGGAAACTCTTTTCTGTTCTTGGTTTCTCTCAGTCATCACACACCTGCCAAACAGGAGAGCTTATACAACAAACATACGTGCCTCTGCATGGTTGAACTCTTTCTCTCCATTATCTCAAGACTCTGTGCCATTAGCAAACCACATTGCCTGGGCTCATATCATGAGTTTAGACAGTGGTTAACCAAACAATAACCAGGCGCCTGGCTTTCTCGCAGGAATGACCTTAATGAAGGGGTAGACGGCGTCTCAGAGGACAGAAACTGCCATTGTCCCCATCGCTGCGCACCCACAGGATGCAGATGAGCAGATAATGCTGATCGGGGATGTAGCAACAAAGAGATGGGATCTTCAAACAACTCACACTTTTCTGTTTAAATATGAAAATAACCACATATAATAGCAGTAAATGAAATTTAAATGACAGCAGTAAGACAAAAATGTTAACATTTTTATTACAGTTCCTTAAAAGGAATTATGCCTTTCTAATAATTTAATGCAAACTCTCACCGAGCCTATTGTTTTACAGTTCTCGAAGTATGTCAAGCATGGGACTAAAGCAGTGATGAAACCGTTAGCTGTGTTGTCTGTTGTGGAGCCAGGGAAGACGAAAGATGAAATGAGAAGCAATGTGCTTTGTGGTTGTGGTGTGCAGCTTTTAGTGGCGCTGCACATGTTGTTTACTGTGGCGGCTCTGTATGTGAGAAACGGAGAGAGGACACATTGTAATATGAAACCCAACGGGCAACGAAACATCCCAGCACTACATCCTGAGTTGTGTGGTCAGACTTTATATATTTGGCAGAGCGTGAGATTTCATCTCATGGCTAGATGTGGGTTTAAGCAGGGCATTTATTTATATGTACTATTTGTCACCAAATTGTTGTTTAATTTACCAGAGTCAATCATCAGTCACATTTATGCATTATCAAATTCATCCAAAGCATTTTCTATTAGTGTGGCATTTTATAAATTACAGAAAAGACAATTTTATGTTTACATTACAAAATCCTGCCACCACCGTGTTTGCTGGTGCCCGTCTCCATCAGTCATTTTGCAGGATATCCTGAACAAGTTGCCAGTCCATTGCAGGCCAAAAGAGAGATCCGTGCACACATGTAAACTAAAAGGGAATTTAGACAAACCAAGAGACTTAACATTCATATTTTTGGATTGTGGGAGGTAGTCACAGTACCAGGAGAGAACTCACTAATGCACAGGGAGCACATGCAAATTGCTTGCAGCAAGAATCAACCTTCGTGCTGCAAGGCAGCAGTGCGAACCACTGTGTCATGTATTTAATTGCACACTTAATGAACCATAAATCATCCTAACTTGCTTTATTTTACTCAGTAATATGATGCAATTTCACACAATTTTGACACTTCATAAATTACTTATCATGCATTTTCTCATCTCATGGAGACAGTATGCTTTATTTGAATGCAATTTGACTCCATCAGCAGATATTTTACTGTAGCAGAGGTTTCTGATTACTCAACACGCTTCTGCTAAACCATTTGGACAAGCCAGGGGGGGTTCCGATGTAAACCAGCAGTTTTTGTTCCAACCTGCCCCATGGCTTACCGTATCCAGACACACTCAGTTGGGAGGGCAGGTTTCGGTTGACAAGTCTGAGCAAAAGTAGTTGTGTGAACAAGACAAAGTTGTATTTGTATCATGAGGGTTTGCGCTCTGCACCAGCAGCAATTGGTTAGTTTCGTTGATTTTGTTTGTTCCATGTTCCAGTTCCGTGGAAACAGGGGATTTAAAGATTCATATAGTTTCAGTATATCACTTAACGACACCTTACTCTGATGTGCAGCCTATCAAAACAACCTATTAAAATATTTATAGATAAAAACCACAATTTAAACAGACATCGGTAGAAGATCCACAAGTGCATTAATATTGTAAAAATATTTTTCGTTTTTATTAATTTTGTCAAGATGTTTTAAATTAAATTATGGTTTTATTTTGCACACTGCTTTTTTTTAATTCTATCTTGAGCAACATTTTTGTTCAGTTGCTTTTGTTGTACAATATGCTTTATAAATAATATTGGCTTATTCTTTGCAACCTTAACATTGAAAAGAATTTAATGCAAATAATAATGTAAGAATTAAAATGAATAATTATTATAAATAGATTAAACATGAGTTTATTTGTGAATATTTTTGCGCCACTTATATGGCTCTTCAACTAAAATGTGACAACCTAAACTCTCAATGAGCATGCTTCTTGCCCACTACTTCATATACAGCCAGTTTAGCTCGAAGCATCAATACATCACAAAAAAAATTTTTTTCTCCATGCAATATTTTTCACCACATAAGTGGAAATAAGCCACCATGACATCAAGGCTCTAAACCAGTGGTTCATAACCTGGGTTCGATGGAAAATCTGCTCCTTAGTCGTGTTGTACTGGTACTGCCTCTAGTGGTGTGGGGGTGGTAACACAACTAATATAATTACATTACTAAATCAGAATACCGCAAAGTCTTTATTATTTATTATTACTTTTTCATTCTCTTAAGAATGTAGAGCTAATTAAATGATCTAAACAAGACTTTAAAGTGGTTCCAGTTTCTCTCGATGGCCAACTTGTTGAAACTGTGGCAAATTTTAAATACCTTGGGTTGTTCCTGGACAGTCAACTCAACTTTGCTGAAAACACCTACTATATTTTGAAGAACTGTTCTCAGAGACTCTAAGACTTAGTGATCTTGGGGTGACCCAACTAGACTCTAGTTGGGTCAACCCTATGTCTTGAATTTGGGGGGGGGGGGAGAATCATATTAACTTATCACTACAGAAGGGTTCAGTGAATGCGCATATGAAACTGGTGGGTTCGGTACCTCAAAAAAGGTTAAGAACCACTGCTCTAAACCTGTGTTTTTTCAACCACTGTGCCGCGGCACACTAGTGTGCCGTGAGTGATCGACAGGTGTGCCGTGGAAATGATCCAATTTCACCTTCGGTAGTATTTGCCAGACTACAAGCTGCTACTTTTTTCCTAAGCTTTGAACCATGCGGCTTAGCCCTGGGCGGCTTTTCTGTGGATTTTTCTTCAACCACCAGGGGGCTCTTTAGCATGAAGTGAATCATTCGAAGTCAAAATTGTAAATCAAAGAAGAACGCGCTAATTTTCATTTAGAACAAGCACATGCTAGCAACAGGCACGAATGAGAAATGTTTTCAAACTCATATGATGCAGCTTTTAAGTTGAGGAGTATTGATCTGGCATTACAGGATGGAAATAGAGCCGCTGCACGTAAACTCGGGGTGAACGAAATCATGGTTCGGCTTTGGAGAGGAGGACTGCGTCCTTACTACGTCCAGCAGATTTATTAGGACGCAGCCCTCTGCTGCCCTCTGCTGGGTCATTATGGAAAACCGAGAGCAGCAGAGATACCAGCTGCTTATAGCCCGGAGCGGTTTCCAGTTTTTTTTTTGTTTTTTTTTTTTTTGAAGGTGCGGCTCATAGTATGGTGCGATCTATAGTCTGAAAAATACAGTAATTGGTCTTTAAAGATTTTTTGAAAATCGATTAATTATCTGCAAATAATGCAATCTTCGAGTGTCTCTGCTGTAGCAGTGACTAGCGGCGTAATCATGTAATTTTCTTACCAGTAGATGGCAGTAGGTACAGAGCATTTTACATTAAAACAAGAGAATTAGTGATGCATGAACGTTACAGGTAGCGGTGAGAGCATTGTATCTAGCAAGACTGTGACAACAGTGATGGAAAAGACAGTGAAGCTCAGCAGTAGTTGGAAAGAACATGGGTCCATTTCCCACAACATGTCTCTGTGAAGTGAGCTTCTCAAGCCTGGCTACTATAAAAACTAAAAACCGAGAAAGACTGAGAGCTGTTAAGGAAGAGCTTTGTCTTTCTTCAATTTCTGCCAGGAAATCAGCTCTGTTTTCATCCAAACATGCAGAGGTTTCACAGTAAGTGGGTAAAATATACAGATATTGACATTTTGTACATGCAACTCTTCATATTGTAACAGTGAATATGAAGTAAAATCTTTAACAAATATTATTGCTTCTTTCAGAATAAGAATGATTTTCTGTATTCCAGCTTAAAGAATGCTTGTGGATTAGTTTGTAAAACACTTTGATGTTTTCTACAACTTCTGTAAATTTAAGACTACATTGTTAAGGGTAATTTGAAATAAGAAATGTTTACATTTTTGGTTGATGGTGTGCCTCGAGATTTTTTCAATTAAAATAATGTACCTTCACTCAAAAAAAGATGAAAAACACTGCTCTAACCAAACTAAAACGGAAAGTAAACGCTACCAAAAGTTCAGGATTGTTCAGGTTCTAAATGTCATAAGTGGGCATTTTACTCCCCCTAGTGGTTAAATGTGGTTTTCAGAATGCATCACAGAACATGGATACTTGCATTTTAGGTGCGTCATAATAAATTAGAAAGTGATTTAAAGTTTACTTTACTTCAGTAATTCAACTCAAAACATGGAAAGTTAAATTTCATTAATTTATTACACACACTGAAATATTTCAGTCATTTATTATATTAAATTTGACAATTGACTTATAACTAATAGAAACTCAAACTTCACTTTCTCAGAAAACTGAAACATTTCTTAATCAATCAATAAATCAAATTTTATTTGCATAGCACATTTTAGCAACAATGTAAAATGTGCTAATGTGAATGTTTCAAAGTGCTTTCCGTCATAGCTAACACAAAAACACAAAGTCATGCAACATAGAATCAACAATCAAAACATTACAGTAAGTCAAGTGCCATCGTTAAATTCGTAATTGATTACATTTCAAAAGCAACTCTAAACAGGTGGGTTTTTAGTCGAGATTTTAAGGAAGTCAGTGTTTCAGCTGTTTTACAGTTTTCTGGAAGTTTGTTCCAGATTCGTGGTGCATAGAAGCTGAATGCTGCTTCTCCTCGTTTGGTTCTGGTTCTGGGGATGCAGAGCAGACCAGAACCAGAAGACCTGAGGGGTCTGGAAGGTTAGCATCAATATAAAAGATATGTTAATTGCACAAATGCATCATTTGAAAATGTGCCCATGTACTGTATATAGTACTCAACAACTGAAATGGTATCAGTACAATTTTGCATGGAGATTATCAGCCTGTTGAAATGCTGAAACCCCGGTTTTTAATGGTGGCCTTTGGCCATTCACAGAAAGGTCTAGTATCCCTCATATTCACCTTTAAAACCTGTATAGATTCTCTCTTGGGTTCAGGTCAGGTGAGTTTGTTTAAATTATATAAATTATATCACACATTGACCCATGTATTAGCACTTTTGACTATAAAGCCCCAGCAAGTGTAAAGGGAAGTGTAAAGTGCTCTAAAGCTTTCATGTATATAACAATAGCCAGTTTTGGACCTGATGAAACACGATCTGATGACATGGCTTCCCAAATCATCAATGTCATTGAAAACTTTCGGGAATATCAAGCTGTACCGCCTCATTTGTCCTCAAGACTATGGAACTTTGATTTCCAAATAAAATGCAAAACTTACTTTAACCTTAGATGAGGAGTTTGCACCACTGATGAGCAGTTTACTTAATTTTCTCCTCAGCCCAAGCAAGACACTTCTCACATTGCTGCTGGTTCAGGATTGACTTAAGATAAGGAACCTGACAGCTAGCCCATGTCATGGATATGTGTGTGGTAGCCCTTAACGTCCTGACTTTAGCTGCAAATCAAGTCTTGTCTCCCCAATAGTTTTTGCTTCATAATCCTCCTCCCCCTCCCCCGCCAAGGCTGTGCATCCTTTTCTACCATACTTTTTCCTTCCACCTAACTTTCTATTACTATGTTTGGAGACAACACTCATAGTTTCTTTCATAATGAACTTGCTTGTGAGGGGGGTTACTGACTGGATAACTGCCGTGTTAGCAGTTTCTTCCTCATTATTGATAACATATTGATAATCACGACGGTATGAAAAATAAATACATTAATAAATACGTCTCTGAAAGACTTAATTTGTAGTAAATCATTTAAACACACTGGCATGTATAACTCAGTATAATTCATTTATAAATGAGTATTCCTTTTTGCTCATTCACGCAGGAGTCTAACAAGCTCCGCCCCGTTTGGACGTAATTGTTGTTTGGGCCGTGACGGAGCTTGTACACGTAGCCTAGTAGGATGTGTTCATTGAAGATGGTGGCGTTGTGTGAGACTTACAGTCCTGCATATTTGTAAGAACGTACTTTTATATATGAATGTTTTTGACATTGTGTAATATTAGTCATTTAGCGCAGTTAACAAAGTTGTACTACAAGGGTTTTAATGTCGTGTCCCTAAGTGGAATTACACTGTTACCCTTTAGTTAGCATAGGCTAGTTAGCTGGCGGTGCTAACTAAGCAGCGATGCTAAGGCTAGCTGTCCAGGCAGTGAACCTGTTAAATCACCCTAGGATTGTCTAGGGACTCGTAACTTAGCCGTGTGTTATCCTGTCACGGAAGAGTTGGTACGACAACAACACGATGTCCGTCTTCTTGCTCGACGTTGCCCCATATAAGCTAATGTATAATGTTGGTATTTTTGCTGTGTGCCGCTGTGGACATGTAGCGTTTCTGTTAGCTGTTGAGCCAGAGCACTCTCTGGACCCTTCCTCTAAGGCAGCTTTATGTGTAACGGTAACTTAATGTCGAGCCTGACCAAAGAGAGCTAGCCTCGGTTATGTAATAGCTAATTCCAGCTATCGGTGACAAGTTGCAAGTTTGCAGCTAACTTTTGGACTTTTTGGAACTTCGAGTTTTAACATAGCTATCGCTAGCCTACCTGGTTGTTCTTTATAAATTTGTAACCTGATCATCTGAAAAATCTAGGATCGCTCTTCCGACTGACTGAACCTACTTACCTTCCTTGTGAGATGTGGCTGTTATTGATCCTCCTCTCTAGCTTAGCATATTCACGTAGATCTTCTTAGCTTCCATGTGACAGATGCACAATAACAAATGATAGGATTTAAACGAAGTCAAAGTTCATTGCATGTATTATTGTAAGATCACATAGATTTATTAATCTAAGGGCACTTTGTTGTCTAATTGTCAGTGCTTTTTGAGTCAGTGATTGCTTTCGCTTTGTTTATCTGGTGATATGCAGAGCTAATTCCAATTTAATGGATTCATATTAAAAACAATATTGCTGTTCATCCCTATGCAGTACTTAAAATCATTGTACTTTTCTTTTAGATGAATCAGTCTTGGTTAAGATGCAGATTTTACCTAACAATGTGACGTGGTCAGTGTTTATGTGTTTTGCTATGGTGGTGTAATTCATTTACTGAAGCTAAAATTCACCCTCCCAAAAAACACACATACCTCTGATGACATCACATAAGGCATTTGTCATATTGTTTTACTGAAATCTCATAGATTTCTTATTCCCCATTGTTCTTGATCATGCCTGTCAGTCAACTCTATTCTTGTTTAATTAAAAATACAGAAAGCAGAAGTAAGGCTTTTTTCAGCTCACTTTTTAAAACTTTTTTTGTGAAATTCTGTAGGAGGAAATCAGTACTTCATTAACCAGTTTTGTTTTGATTGCAGTTGATAGTATTTTTAAAATGTTGGGGCCATTACAACTACATGATGAGCAACATCAATTGCAAATGTGTCTACTCTACAAGCATATAGTTGCAACTAACTAACAAAATAGTTAGCTGCCATTGTCTTCTTAGCCTCTGAATAGGGATGTGATTTTTCATATTTCTACAAGATTTCTTTGAAGTATGTTTAAATTTTAATATATCAAGGAAAAGTGAAAACTTCCTTCTCTTAAAATCACTGTTTTTGTGCATAGCAGGTTATTTAAGTATGCTTTTCCTTAACATGCATGAGATAAGTTAAAGGGGCGATGCAGAGAGGACGTGTACGTAGCTGAAACACTTTCTGATGTAGAAGCTGCCACGTTGTACTTTTTACACAAATAAAGGTGTGGTAATGTCCCTTCAAAGGAACATGTGCTGCTTTTATTAACCCTGAACTCTTTCCTTTACTTCTTACAGCTACGCCTGACTTCAGTCTCTTCAGTGACATCTTTCAGAGTGACCTGGTCATTGGACTTGCTGTGCAGACATGCAACCAATCCCCCGGGCTGGACCTCCTCGGGCTGGACCACCGCGAGCCTCTATGCCTAATATGACAGGCAGGATAAGGCCTCAGAAGCATGCGACAGCAGTGACAGCTACTATGCCGCCTCCTACACAGCCCATAACGGACCCTTTTGCTTTTGGCAGAGCTCAACCCCCAATGGCTGCAGGTGGTCTTCCTATAATACCTAACAGCAGCCCACCACAAATGCAAACTCCACCTAATGCCATGTATTCTCAGCTTGGTTCTGGACTCCCTCCACAACCGCAGTTGCTTGAAAATGTTCCAGCTGCAGTGGCTGGTCCCCTAGCACAACCTCTGTCAGGGGTAACTTTATTCACCCCTCAGGGTACTCCATCTGCTGGTGTTTTCCCATCTCCAAGTCCCACAGGATATGCATCAGCTAATAGTGAACAGGACTATTTTAATTCAAGAGATCCAACTGCAACTATGTCCACAGATTCATCACATATGTCACCAGCACCTAGTAATACACTTTTTAACCAGGATTTTCAGGCACAACATCTTGGCCATCCTTTGCCTTTTCAACCCCTTCCACTGTCATCTTCATCTACTCAGTGGGCTCCTGATCACTCAAGCCGGCCTCCCTCAGTTCAAAACTATTTCCAACCAACTGTTGATCCACCAGCACGGCCCTCAAATATACCACCACAGACCCAGATGTACCCCTCCCACAGCCAGTCACCCCACCACAATGCCCCCACCCCTCCAGCTTACTCTGGACATCCCCAAATTCACCCCCCTGCTCCTCTCCAGAACCCTGTAGCAGCTGCCAGCTCTTTGTTGCCTGACCCAAATGGACCCCAGCACCTCAACTCACATTTCCAAACCCAGAGTTATTTCAGTCAGAGCTCTGCGCCCCATGACTTGTGGTTCAACCAACCAGTGCAGGACTCCGGCTACCACCAAATGGGTACCGGCTCGAGCCATCCTCAGCCACCTACAGAGTCTGCTGGATCTCCTCATGTTTCCAGTACGGGGCATGGTCCTGTCAGTCAACCTGTTCCAAGTTCTGTTCCTGCCACAGATGCATACGGTCAAGAGTCTGGTACAATCTCGATGTTCTTCAAAGGGAGTGATGTGGAAAACGAGGAAACGCTTGCTGATGAGAGGAATAAAACATTAAATGGTGTTGCTGCATCTTTTCAGCATAACAGCAACCCACCATCTCATAGTAGTCATTCAGATCTGACCGTAGATTACCAAGGAGTGTCTGTTCCCGATCATTCACGCCTTCCCTATATGAATGAAAGCAGTCATCCTTTACAGGGGCACATCCAGAAGCTCCCGGATAATGACTTTGACCACGTGGAAAATTTGGAGTGTGTTCCAAACCAGGAAGTTTTACCCAACGAATCCAGCAGCAGTGCTGCTGCTGCTATTGCTGCATGTAACCCAGTTGACCAGTTTGAAACAGGACCCAACCTGGAAACTCCAGATTCAATCCCAAGACCAATGAGATCTGCGAGTGTGTCATCCAACTACAGCAATTTGAGCCATGGAAGTGGAACCGGCTCCCGACGGCACCAGGGAGTCGAAGGTACCTTTATTCAGCAGGAAAGCCCTCGTCTTGCCGATAATCTTAATGCCTCTTCTGCTGCTGCCGCCGCCGCCGCTGCTGCCGGAGGCTACTTTGAGCAGATAGATACATCTCCAAGTGGCGATGTAGGTGTGCAAGGTACAGTAGAGCATATGTGGCACCCCACGCCTAGCCCACCAAAACCAACTGGGATTTTCCAAGCAAGCGCTAACAGCTCGTTTGAACCCGTACGTTCACATAGTGTTGGAGTGCGTCCTGCTGAAGTCGACAGGGCTAAAATGGTCGCTGAAGGAGGTTCTGATTCCACATCTGGTAACTTGGAGCAGCCGCCAGACAATATGGAGAACATTTTTGGGCCTGGACAAGCTCCATCTTCTGCTCCCGGCGATGGATTATCCAGTCAAACACACTCAGTGGTACATCCTCATTCTCGACCTTCATCTCGTGCTTTTGGGGCCAATCGGCCCTGCGAGAGTCCGGCCACTACTCTGTGGGCTCAGAGCGACCCTACGAGCTTGGGTACCAACATCCTCCTTGCCCCTGCGGCCCTCACAGTTTTGGCCCCATTAAGAGAACCCAGTGCTGACGTCATTCAGCCACCAGAGGATTGTCCGCTGGACCTGCAGGCCTCGCAGAGAGCTCAGACAGCTTCTCAACAGCATTCAGAGAACCTAGAAAACCCTCCAAAGGTGAGTGATGCGGAGCCAGTTGACTCTCAAAGCGGCCTGGGTTACGCATCTCTGCTCGTGTCTAGCTCACTTCATCAGCCCGTTTTAATTGCCCCGCCTGTATCCAATTACAGCGTGATTCCCCCCAGCATTCCTACTCCGTCATCCACTCAGACTAATCATGGAGAAGTTGTGTCCCCCGAAAGACCTCCCACACAAGGGCTTGGTGCCAGTATCTCTCAACCATCAGCCCTACCTTCTAAGCAAAATCCGCTCTTTTCCTCTGGGTCCGCGGCTTTCTGTTCCTCCGCTCCTAATCAGGGTCCGCTCAATCTGACTCGCGACAAAACAGTTGGAGCAACTTCAGAAATCACAACTCCACCACTCTCTCAACCTGTCCACCCTCCTCTTTCAAGGGGCCAATCATTGGGGGCAGAAAGCCATTCTACTGTTAATTCACAGCCCGTTTCTCTCGTGACTGCTTCTGTCTCTAACCATAATCAGACATTAAACTACGAACTGCTTGATTTTTCTATGCACCAATCACACAGCCAGAGCCAGGCATACGGCCAGCCGTTGTCTTTGCATGAGTCGTCACAGTCTAGTAATGGATTTTACCTGCAGGTCACCAAGGATGCTCAGCAGGGAGTAAGAGATGGAGGGACTCTCTCTATCCAGACAGCAGTTTCTACATCCACCTCACAAGCTCCACCAGGACCACCTCCAGCTGCTCCAAACACTCAGCAGACTCAAAGTGAACCTCCTAAGACATCCAATTCTCAAGTTGCATTGCAGGGACAGAGGGATGCTCCTGCTGTTCCTGTCAGTGGAGCCCAGCCTTCTCATGGTCAATATTCAACTCCGGCACAAGGACCTGCTGGAGGGAATGCTCCTCCTCCTGCCGCTCCTGGGGTGTGCCCCCCAGGCACACAGGGGGCCGTACCTCCAGGGGATCCCCAAGCAGTTCCAGCTGAAGCTCCCCGACCACCCTCCTCTGCAGGCAGCCATCAAGACTATGTGCATCCTCCTCCTCCTGGATCTGGACAGATGTACAGCAGCTACTATGGAAACTATGGAGAATACCCAGATAGCAGAGGACAGTATCCTCCAGGCCAGTATCCACCTCCACCTGGAGATCCAAGAGTGCAGCAGTATTATCAAGTAAGTGTTGAGACGATTTTGGACCATCATTAATGAGCAACTGTTGTATGTCCCTCTTTATTAATCAGTATTTTAATGCTTTCCTGTTAGGATGCAAACTACCGAGGCAGAGGAGATCCTTGGTATGGCAGATATGATGGGCAGAACCCAGGTTACCATGATCCAAACTATCAATACAGAGAACCGCAGTCGGAGCGACCCAACTCAAGGGCTAGTCAGTACTCAGACCGGCCTTCATCCAGGTTAGTGAAGCAGTCAGTCTTGCTTCAGCATCTAACATTCACAATCTTCTTCAATTCAATAATTAAAAGTCAGAATTGTTGGAAAAAAATGTCACTACTTTGTTTTTCTGAGGTAGAATGGTGTACCATCATTAAGCCTGTCGCAATGCATTTAATCAATTAATCACATAAGTTGCACAGTAATATCAATTATTCTTAAATGATATTTTCGATAATACAATGCTTATGATTTTTGTTTTCCTGCAACTGAACAACTGGCAAATTAATGTAAATGTTGATATAAAAAATCTTTTAGAAAAACAAATGAATGACTATAATTTATAAAAATAATTTAAAAAGTAAGAAATGTGCAAATATTTCTATATTTACAGTCTATTCAGTCAGATCATATTTGAAGCTGTAATCCATGTAAGCAACAGTCTGCTCTCCACTTTACCTTTGACTCCAATGAATAAATACTTAATAAGGTCTGCACATTTTTAGGAAATTGAAGTTAGAAATTAATGCACACTGTTACCGCTGTGTCAAGTGTGTGAATTTGCTGAAGTGAGACTCCATCCAACAGCCTCAATATCTTATTGCCATCCAAAGTGTGTATTTTAATAACCGCAAATATGAAACGACAAACATTCCATTTCCGGGTGGTCTTTTATGCATTTTTAATGCAAAAACAGAAATTGCATTGATTATTTGTTTTGCATCCTTTCTTTGAAATCATTTATTGTCGGTGTTTAGTCAGCACACACACAAGGCTGCTAATTGCAGCATCACGTTTGGTTTTCCATGTTGAAATAACACTCTGTGCATGTTTCAATTTCATGTGTTGTATTGGTCCTGTGAAATATCACCTTGTGTTGTCCTTCAGGCAAGGTTATTCCGAAGATTACCAACGGCAAAACCGAAGTGCCTACGGTGAATATTATGCAGATTACCCCAAGCGCTATGACTATAGAGGTATGAGCTACACATATTTGCTAATACAATGTCAATTTGACAATGATTTATTAAAGAAAAAATGCCATGTATTTGTCAATTATCTTCTTTTTTTTCCTCCCGTTTTTTGTTTTAAAAGGATACAACTACGGACAATACGACCGACGATACAGAGGATACTATGATCAGTCCTATTGGTCTTATTACAATGAGACGTACAGAAACGGCTACTATAATCAGCCCGGGTATGCGTTATTAAAACTGTGCATTTTAGTAAAAAGTACAATGAAGACAAAAAGATGTAAAGCAGCGTAGCTATGCATGAGTCCTATCAGTTTACTCCTGCTGAGTGTTTTATGGGTTCTCTCACAGGAAAGATGTCTACGACGCCCAATGGATGTACTATCCTGGATATGATCGCAGTTTTGATGACGACAACGTGCGCGGGAGAGATGCTTACGGCGACGACTTTGACAGGCACAGCGTGCACAGCGAGCGGTCGGCACACAGCGTGCACAGCTCCACCAGTCATCACAGCAGACAAAGCAGCTTCAGCTCACGGTCGCAGCAGGTGAACTGTCATGGCTGCTTTTTATTTCATAGGCAATAAAAAAAAAGCTGCTTAGTTTTTTGTTTGTTTCAATTTATGGGACCTGGATCTTCTGCCACCTTGTTCTCAACTCTTTTTTTATTTGTCCACTTCAATTGCAGAGCCAGGTGTACAGGAGCCAGCCTGACTTGGTGTCTGCAGTTTATGACACAACACAATCCACTCTCCCTGTGGACTACTCTTATGGCCAGTATCCAAATCAAACGGACGCTACTCAGAACTACAGCCAGTACATGTATCCCTCAGAGTACACTGCAGACAGTACCTGGATTGCACCAGAGCAACGTAATCTTACAAAACTCAGTTTTTGGAGAATATATATTTTTTAAAGCGTTTTTGTCTTTATTATATCTCACTTAATTACACGGTAGCCATTGTTTCCCTTTCAGCTCCCCCTCGTCCTGCAACCCCAGAAAAGTTTACCATGCCCCATCGTTGTGCTCGCTTTGGACCTGGAGGTCATCTGATCCAAGTCTTGCCCAATCTCCCCTCAGCTGGGCAGCCTGCTCTGGTTGAGATCCACAACATGGAGGTACATTTACTGTAAAAAATTGTAAAAAGCTTTTACTTATTGTTTTGTACAGAGCTTTTAAGGTTTAAATTTCAGCACACATTAAGTTACGTTATATCATTATGCATTAATCATAAAGTAGGCATTCCTAAATTAGTTTCTATCTCCTTTTTGGAGATACAAACATTTTACACTATTGTGAGCAGAAAATAATGTAAAGATTATGTTATGTATTATTTTATCTTCTGCTTCTCCTTTTAGACGATGCTGCAGGACACCGCAGATCAGGCTGAGCTGCGAGGTTTCCCTGGACCTCTGATTAAGTAAGTGTATTTTTCTAGTTTTCTCCATCTCAAATACTTCACAGAATCTTGGTGAAAGTAAACTCCTTAAAGAACCAGACTTCAGTTTTTCAGTGCAAAGTAGTGTAACAAAAAAAGCAGAATGTTGCGTTCAAACAACATTGAAAATTCAACTTTTTTGCTGCAGGTTAGGTTTTTGTAATGAAACATATATCCTAACGTTTTCTGTCCTGCCTACAGGGAGGAGACCCACAAGGTTGATGTGATAAAATTCTCTCAAAACAAAGCAATGGAGTGTTCCCGTGACAACAACTTGCTGGACAGAGACTCTGCCCGCCTGCTCTGGGACTTCATTGTGCTGCTTTGCAGACAGAATGGGGTGAGTCTGTGTTGTCTGCAGCTGTAAATCTACCAGAACAATTATTATTTGATTAAAATTTGGTCTTATTGTTGTTTTCCATTTCCTCAGACTGTGGTCGGCACAGACATCGCTGACCTCCTGCTGAAGGAGCATCGCTCTGTCTGGTTGCCTGGCAAGAGTCCCAACGAAGCCAACTTGATTGATTTCAACAATGAACCTCTTGCACGAGCGGAAGAGGAGCCTGGAGCTGGACCGCTGTCCCTCCTGTCCGACACTTTCATGATCGTCCCGGAGAACGTTGGCAAGGAAACGGAGCGCTTCAGAGAGCTGCTTCTGTTTGGGCGCAAAAAGGTAGGAGATACAGTGATTAGCAAAATGACGTAAGTATTTTAAGCCGAACAGATCTGACACATTTTATTCTTTGTATTGTGAAAAAAGGATGCACTTGAAGCAGCCATGAAAGGAGGTCTCTGGGGTCACGCCCTGCTGTTGGCTAGTAAGATGGACAACAGGACACATGCACGTGTCATGACAAGGTGAAGTAGCGGAAGTTGAAGTTTCTGAACCTATAATTATGGTTTTAAAATGTCATTGAAATCATTAAAATGTTGTTTTCGTCTTCAGGTTTGCCAATAGTTTGCCCATGAATGACCCTCTCCAAACAATGTACCAGCTGATGTCAGGGAGAATGCCTGCTTCAGCTACGGTTCGTCCTTACGGCCTGTTTTTAAACTGGGGCGCTGAAGAAGCTGTTGACAATGATTTTCCAGCTATCTAAATGGAAAGTTTCTTTTTTCCCCACATATGCAGTGCTGTGGAGAGGAGAAGTGGGGTGACTGGCGCCCCCATCTGGCCATGGTCCTCTCAAACCTAACACACAACATGGACTTGGACACTCGCACTATCACCACTATGGGTGACACTCTGGGTACGATTATTTTATTAAGCCTCTATCCAGTGGGAGTTGTTTAAACTTTATTGACATTAATAGCAGCTGGTAGCTTCATTCCTAACATTTTTGACCATTTTTTTTCTGCTTTGGCAAAGCTTCTAAAGGGCTGACTGACGCTGCTCACTTCTGCTACCTGATGGCCCAAGTTGGCCTGGGGGTTTACACCAAGAAGAGCACCAAGTTGGTGTTGATTGGATCCAACCACAGGTTAGCCCAAAACAGCCAAGCCTTTTGACATAAACTGAAACAAGCCAGACATTTAACACTGTCTCTTGCCTTCAGTTTGGCCTTTAATCAGTTTGCCACCAATGAAGCAATCCAGAGGACGGAGGCCTATGAGTACGCTCAGTCCCTGGGCTCCCAGCCTTGTTCACTACCCAACTTCCAGGTGGGTGTTTATTTTTAGAAGCCTGTTCAGTGTATCTCATACGTTTTTACATTCATGATTACATTGTAAATAAAATATCTGAAGACTATATTCTCTCTCTTTCTGTCCTCCATCAGGTGTTCAAATTAATCTATGCATGCCGACTGGCTGAATCAGGCCTGTCTGCCCAAGCTTTTCATTACTGTGAAGTTATCGCAAAGACGGTCCTCATGCATGCCTCCTACTACTCCCCTGTGCTCATCAGCCAGATCATACAGGTTTGTAGTTGTTCCTTGCTTTCCATATCTTTTTATATTTTACTCTTTGCCACATGTGATTTATTTATTTACTTTCTCTTTGCTTAAAGATGTCAGAAAAGTTGCGGTTCTTTGATCCGCAACTAAAGGAAAGACCTGAGCAGGAGCTGTTCATTGAGCCTGAGTGGCTGATCCGCCTCAAACAGCTGGATGGACAGATCAGGGTGAGGAAGAGCAACGGTTCTACGTCACCTTGTGGCATAATATAATTCCAGACATTTCTTGCTAGTTCCAACAGGGAGCTATGTAATGATAAATTTCTTCAAAAAAATTTGATATAAGGTTTTATTTTTCAGAAGTTCAGCAGATTTAGATTGACTTAAACAAACCATGTGAATTTTAAACAATTAACATATTTGATGATTTCTTCTCTCTCTCCTTTTGTAAGACTGGTGTGATTACATACAACAGGGACAGAAGTACTCCTGCACAGTTTGACTGCATCAGCGAAAGTTCAGACTTGGAGCCCCAGAGTCCACATGAGCCTTACAGCTTGCCTCTGGAAGTGGACGGCCAGGCCCCCGACAACCAGCTCATGAGCTCATTGATGCCTGGGCCTCAACCGCTGGCGGTGCAGTTGATGCCTCCAGGTGTGTGTGAATGTGTTCAAACTTTTGCCCTGTATGTGATTAGCTCTTCGTGCTGGCAGATAGATTGAATCTCTTTCACTTCCTTCCAGCTCCCTCCTCCATTCTCCACGAGGGGGCGGCTCCAGCTCAGCTCCCACCCTCAAGCGATGTGCCCCAGTTCTACCCCGTGACCCCCAGTGGACCACCGGGCCAAATCCCCATGCCTGGATTCCCTCCACAGGATCCTGGTGGCGTCGCCCACCCCCCCTTCCACCCTCAACATGAGCAGGCCTATCCCGGGGCACACCAGCATTTTGTGCCCCCACCACAAGAGGGCCAAATGTCGCCTCGCATGCTTCCCTCACAGGTGCCACATTCACCTGTTCAAATGACTCACCCACCTTTTCAGATGCCCCAGCACATGCCTCCCTCTCCTGGACATATGGCCCCCATGGAGCAGCCCCTCCCACCCAACCCGGAGATGCATCCCACACATCCAATATCGTCCTCGCCACCCAGAAGCTCCTTCACACCTCAGATGGACTTGTATGACCACATGGCTATCATGGTCAGTATTTACCAGCCTGCACTTCTGAAACAACCTAAAATAAGTTTTTTTTTTTTTTTTTTGAGACAGGGTTGTCCAAGATCTAAATTAACAGCAGCCTCTGACCCCATTCACAGATGGCTCAATCTTTATACACCAGCACAGGAAAACTGGGGTTGAAACATTTACCAAACATGGCTCAGTACAGCTGGTGTTTTTTTTTTTTATTTTCCAAAAAGGAAATTTGAAACAAAAAATAATTCATTTTAGACAATTTAGGGATCTTTTTTCCATTTTAATTTTTTTTAATAAGGCAAACATGCAAAGCCCTTTTTATGTTTCAAATCTACAATAATTTATAGATCCTTTCCTTACAAAAGTCAGACTTTATTCATTTTATTGAAATACCAGCTCTCTAAATTAGTCAATGATTGGATGCAGTCTTCTGGGTTTCCTTAGTTAGAAACTTTTTAAGCTGCGTTGAATAATTAACTGAGCTTATTTTACTGTTAAGATCAGAGTGAATGTGTATATGATTGGATTGAAATTACGTTTTGCAAAGTGCCTCTAGATGTCATTTGTTGTGAATCGGTGCCGTATAAATTAATAAACTGAATTGAAAATGACAAGTTTCAGTATACAATTATCTTCTCGTTTCGATAAAAATATATATTGAATTTCTGGATCACAAACTTGATTTTGGTCTATGTGGCAAAAATGTTGGAAACCACTAATACAAGAGGAAATGCTTAACTTGTTGTCTGCTTGGTTCCACAGGGTCCGAGGAGATCACGAACAACTTCACAATCTTCAATGCATTTGGTATGTTGGTGCATCCTGGCTGAGGAAACTGAATATAGAAGTAACATTGACATTTAACACCAGAGCTTAATATCTCGAAACATATTAAATTCCACTGAGATGATTATTACTCACTAAAATTACCTGGTTTCACTATTGTGTGGTGAAGCCCTTAGATTTATCTACTAAATACTTCATTTGTTATGTAAATGCAAGAGTGTATCAAAGCGTGTTCTTATCAGAATATCTTGTTTTCCAGCCATCTGGACGCAGCTCTCGCAGGGCCTCTGAATCCTCCACTCACTCCGGTGGAAGAGAGCGGAGCAACTCTGCTGTAAAACAGGCCTCTCCACCTCCGCCCTCGATTCCCGAACAGCCACGCAAAGAGGAGGCCAGGAAAGCCAAGAAGGATTCTCCAGAAAAGGTTCACTTTCACACAATTTCAAAAGCTGCAGACTGCGCTGCTACATTGTTTAACACAGCGCTTCCTTTCCATGCAAACAGAGTAAAGGCTGGTCATTTTGGCCCTTTGGGAAGAGGAAAAATGAGGCTCACTTGCCAGATGATAAAAATCCTTCTGTAAGTTATATGTGCTTATTTTATTTCCTCCAACCTTAACTCTAGAACTGTTCTTTACCAATCTGTGGGTTCATGTGTTTATTGTTGCCAGATTGTTTGGGATGAAAAGAAAAATAGATGGGTTGACCTGAATGAGCCTGAAGAAGAGGTCAGTGGTTAACAAATGGATATTTTAAAAATACAAATCTTAAACAAGCCTTTTTTTTTTTTTTTTGATGGCTTTGTTTTTATTCTGTTAGAGTAAGCCTCCTCCTCCACCTCCAACCGGTTTTCCCAAGATGCCTCAGATGCCTGGTCCTGGGGGGCCCACTGCTCCTCCAGGTGCTGGGTCTACCGTCAACATGTTTTCCAGAAAAGCAGGTAAGATGCACAGTAGAGAGTGGAAATTTGACTCAGCCTCATACTTTTCAGGGCAGATATTTATGGATACCATGTATCTTTTAAATCCTTAGTTGCAATTTGTTTGACTGTTTGTGTCTTCTCAGGCACTAGGAGCAGATATGTGGACGTTCTGAACCCGAGCGGAACAGCTAAGCCAAGCGGAGTGGCCCCGGCTCCTGTGGACCTATTTGCTCCTTTGGCCCCCATGCCCATGCCTGCCAACCTGTTTGTGCCTAGCTCAGGTGTGTGTCATGAAAGTACAATGAGCGAACCAAGAACATTTAAAAACATCTCAGACTTTAACATAAGTAAAAACTTTTTTTTTTGCTGTTTTTTAACATTGTAGCTTAACTTTTATTTGAAGAGTTCAAAATTCTTCAAATGTAACTAGATGACAGATGAGATGTGTCGCTCCTTCAAGCTTTTTTTGTTTTGCCCAAATTCAAGACCACAGTGAAACTTAAGAATCTTTTCTTCTCAGTTTTTTGTTGATAAGCTGAAAAAAGCTAATAAAACTAATACAAAATGAAATATTTTCTGTTTCTCTCTTTATGTGAAGCTCCCAGTGACCAGCAGCCTCTAGAAGGCAGTGAAGGTGGAAATCAAGAGCAGAATTCACCAAGCAGCAGCGCTGCCCCACAGGTTCCTTTGGCTTTTAAACATTTGCACAACATCCTGCGTTCATATGCAGTCTGGGAGTGGATGAAAATTTCAATTATTTTCCATGTCTGGATCAGGATGGAGTAGGGGGAAACTTTTGTATTTCTAGACATTATTCTCATCAGTGAGTCAACCAATGTGTTTTTTTTTGTTTTGGTTTTTTTTTTGTGTCTATTTCAGTGTTTAAGGCCTAACGTACTTTGGAATATCTGCTGTGTATCAGAAAGTGAACTATTGTATTTGTACTTTAAAAGTAGATGAAAAAATGGAATAAGTTTTCTGGAAAAGTATGGAGTTGTAACATTAAAATGTGCATAGCCACCTGGAATTATACTTTAATAATGTAGATATTTCACTATCTTATCTCAATAGTTATTTAGACTGCAGTAAAACTTGAAATCCTTCTAAATATCACGATGGAAATCCAAGTTTTAAGGTTCAGAGTTGCAGTTTTACTCATCCTGAATCTTTTGACCGGCTCAGGTGTTCAACCCCACGCTGTTACCACCAGCCCCAGAAGGTCCTCCTGTTCCAGATGGGTCACAGTCAGGAGAGGTAAGATCCATCTGTCCATGTAATGGACTTTATGCTTTATGGCACAATGACATAAGGCCTGTCTGCATAGTTTGCTTTTTTTAAGTTCTTGTAAGAGAAGACTCGAGGATGCATGCACACCAACCTTAACTCTCATCTTTCTCATGCTCTGAATGCCTGGTTAATTACTATAATTTCTATTCCATGTGTCTCTGTAATATAATTCCATCAATGTGGTGTTTTCTAAGAACTACAGTTGTTTAATGCTCGTTTACTTAGTTTTAACTTGATTGTGGAAATTGATCTAATCAAGTGCATGAAAGATGATTAATACGGGGTGATGGGATTTTTTTTCTCTTTTTGTTCCCTTCCTACTTGTTTTCTTTAGCTGTCACGTTCTAGCTCAATGAGTTCTTTATCACGCGAAGTGAGTCAGCATTTAAACCAGGTACTTCTAGTCTGTACTTAAACAATGCCCTGCCAGCATCTTCCTGTTTCTGTTCTGTAGCATCTCATCGTTAAAACTTCACCATTTACATCCAACGCTTTGCTGAGCATCAGCCCCAGAACGTCTGCCTGTTTGTTACCGCCTGCTGTCTCCAGCATTACCACCTCCGCTCTGTCTATTTAAGAAAGCATGCTAAAGGAAGAAAGTTATTGCAATAGTAGCTGGCAGCTGCTATGAAATTTGATTCACAGCACATTCTTATGGGGTCAAAAAAATGTTCTGACAGCTGTAGTGGGGCTGAAACACGTATATATTTTCGTATTCCCACATTACAACGTCAAACCTGTCCAATTGAATCTTATGGGTTACGTGTAATAGGAAAAAATAGTAAATGAGATGCGGAAGAATAGTAAAATGTATCAGAATAAGCTATAAATAACAAATCTGAAAAGCGCTGTGTGCATCTCCATTCATCTCTCCTCAGGAAAAACTTTGTAGAAACATCCTTCACTGCAGTTGCAGCTAGAAGTTGTTTGCTTTTAGGATGTTTTCCAGTTTTGCACATATAGAGTGATTTTATTTATTTATTTTTTTATTCTTCTTAGCGACATAGCTCCAGCTTAGTCAGATTGACAGAGAGCATCTGTGAGCAGTAACTTTCAAGTCTCACGTCTTTGTCTCTTCGATGTAGATTGTCATGTGTGCATATACTTTCTCTTTGACTGGATGTTTCGGATTGCTGTTCTGTTCAGACTCAAGACTTTTGTAGCCCAAAACAGCTTCACTTGCAGCATCTTCCTTTATTTACCTCTGTCCATCCTCGTTAAACTCTGCCATACAGCTATAAGATAAATGAAACTGTGCTGTATTGTCTTATACATTGATGAAACTTTAAACTTCCTGACCTGTTTGAGCTTCTCGGTGCTGTTTCTTCACACGTTGTCTGTGATTCCTTCATAGAACAACTGAATTCATACCAAGATTCAGTAAATGTTGAAGAACTTCCTCAGAATTCCCTCTGTTTCACTGATATTCACTACTTTTTTAATTTATCACACAAAAACCCCTACTAAAATACATAAAAGTTTGACGTTGTAATGCGAAAAATAAAATGCAAACGGTGGGAATACTTTTTAAGCCAACGTGCTCACTACACAATGTTAGCGGGACCCTATTCAATATCCTCAGTTTGCTTGAAAGAAAAAAAAAAAGTCCATTAAATGATCAGAGTCAGTGATGCTGGAGATTGATGCAGTGGTTTAAATGTAACGTTTAAAGTTGTCCTAGGAGAGTTGCTCTAACCCTAGCATCTAGTTTGCATGGCTACTGAAATACGCATTAACAGTGGTTTGTGAAGGTGCCTCACCGTGGATCCAGTCTGCATCGTCTTTCCACTTTCCCCCCTGGCAATTTGTTGTGAATCAATGTGTCAACATCGAAGTACCAAAGTACCTCTGCTTTTTCCTGGACAGAGTCATCCCAACCAGGGGACTGCACCCGCAGGAGGCGTCACTTTTTATAACCCTACGCAGTTTTCACAGGTGTGGTTTTTAACAGCATCTTTTATTTGGTCTGTCTGCCATGTTGTTGTTTGTTTTTTTTTTTTTGTTTTTTTTTCCCCGTTTGTTCACATGATGTCCCATCTGAATGTCTTCTCTCTCTTTCCCAGACAAGTGCACCATCGGGAGGGGGACAGCGACCTAGCCGGTTGGGCCAGCGCCAGTACCCAGTGTACAAGTAAACATCCCCCTCAACGGAGAAATGAAATTAATAGACTAAATGGACAAAAATGAGATTCTACCTGGAAGTAAACGAAGCACATGGACATACTGCTCTATGTCTTAAGAACTCCTCCTTTGGCCTTCATTTGAAAAGCTTGATCCCATCATGTGGGTTTTCATCCAAACAGCTTAACCACTGTTTTTTTTTTTTTTTTTTTTTTTTTTCCCCCTTATACCTTCATCAGCCCAGTAGGTGTCGCTGGTGTGTGTTTGTAACAAGCACAGCGTTTCCTTGAAGGGCTTATTCCTGAAACCAAACAGGGGGTCGAAAAACGATTTGCATCATGGGTACATTCACTCACACACACACACACACAAACAAACAAACTGTGTGTTCATGTCGGCATAATTTGTGTCCACGTCTTGCTCCACTAAAGCTGCCAGATAAAAACACTGATCACCCAGCGTCCCGTTGTGCTCTAGATGTCTGGGCGGATGTGTGAAGGATACATGAAGGCATCTTTTTAATTTCATACTGGAGATTTCTATAAGCAGCCTTCATGCTAGAGGTGGCAACTTATGTGATGATTTGCTTGTTTGGTCTTGATGTGCGAAGCATGTTGGATGATTTAAGAAAGAGAAGTATGCAGGGATTGATCGCTGCTTCCTTCAGGTATTTATTTAACCCTTCGCCCCCCAAGCCCCCAACTTACTTGTTCGCCTTCAAAGATCTCAGAGGGTGTTTTTTTTTTTTGTCCACGGTTATCTCAAAGTTCTGAGCTGACGGCTTCAAACGGAGGGAAGTTTGTTGAACTAACAGGAACCAGAATTCAAGAGGAATTTTAAATATTGCAGAAAATGAATCTATCCAAATATTTGTATATCAGATTGATTGTATTTATGACATGTAGACATAAAAGGTGTGCGTGCGCGTGTGAGAAGATTTAACAAATTTTTTTTGTTTGTTTTTTTCCAAATAGGCTTTGACCAGATGCATTATTGATTGAAAAAATTACAATCACAATCTAATCGTTTGTATCACCTGCTTCTGCATACCAATAAATCTTTAAAATTGTGAACCGTGAGCTAGCCGTACTCTTAAATACGTTGTCATTTTAGTTTGCGCATGTTCCTCTGTCGTTCATTCTGCAGACGTCAGTCGGATTGTTAACCAGCAGAGGCTGCTGTTCTCTGTTGTTTCAGAATTTCTGTTGTGAAATCATTGACAGAGAATCATCAGTACAAATAATGGAGACAAATGGCAATAATAATAGTTATTTTTGCGCTCTGTAGCACTTTGATAGAGATGTCTAGCGGTTTTATTTACTGCATAAAAAGAGGCATTTTGAAATGACTTGGCTGTCCTTTATTTCCGCGAAAAGAAAGTTGAGGTCAGCTCTGTGAGGTGAATGAAATGTGGCAGAGTTTTATTTGAATTTAGAAGAAAATGACAATCAATACCAACATGTAGATACTGTACTGATAACATTGATTGGGTTTTAAACTATTTATTTTGAAAATATGGAAATCAGTACAGCAATAATTTCATCACAAACTCACGTGATATATATATAATATTTTAACATCTGTTTTCAGTCAGGAATAAAGACAGATCTTTCTTTAGTACTATTGTATTTTTAAAAACTCCTTTTCCATTTAAAGCTCTCTATTCTGAATGAATCACTTGGTGCGCTCCTTTCCCAAAGAATCTGTTTTTGGAGGATGAAGAAATGTGATTGGTCCAACATAATTGGCTACTTTAAGAAAATGGCTGCAGATCACTATTTTGTGTCACTAATGGCCATTTTGAGCTCAAAACAGCCGTCGTCACTCCTTCCTTGATAGTGAGTCATATTCTACATTATTAAAATGTAAACTTAAAAATAAATCGGCACATCAAACCTTACATATTTACATAAATCCAGCCACACTAGCTCAGTCATTCATTTTCCTCCTCCCTTTGTATGCTACAGCTGCACACAGGACTTAGAAACAGTCAAGATAAATATCTTTATAATCAGTATTTGGAGACAGTTATGTCACTATTACATAAGCAACCTTAATGTATTTGAAAATCGGCTATATTTCCTAGCAGCTGAACATTTTTTTTTTTTACAATAATGCAAAATGAAAAGCAGCATCTTGATCCAAATTTCTGAGTTCTCTACAGAAGAAAATTCATTCTTATGCATTCATGTAAACAATTTTATCAAGAAAAACCGTAAAGATTCGGCACTAAAGTGAAGCAGAACGGATTTGTCTTCCATTAGATGCCGACACTGCAAACAGAGGACTCAGAAACGAGCCTTCATTTCAGCAGAATGACGTCTTTCAGACTCCTCAGTCATCTTGCGTTCATACCCAGCTCACATTTTAGGCTAAAATTACAAAGTTTTCATTATCTGGGTTTATCAAACCCATCTTAGCTCTCAGTATCCAGCACTGCCTGTGCTTTCTGAACTGCAACCTGCAGCTTTGTGTGGTCACTGAGCAGCTGTTGGAGAGAAGCGGCGTCCATCTCCAGGAGCATACCTAGAAAAACACGATGCGGATGTCTTTATGAGAACACATCAGGGCCTGGGAAGACTCTCGCAGCCAAGAGATGGTCCACGTTGAATGGTAAATAAATCAGTTCACCTGTGATGTCATTCGCGTGCAGTGAATCCATCTGCTCAACCAATGAGAAGAGCTTCTCTCCCAGCCTGTCTGTCTCGTCAGCTTCTGAAGTGTCGCTGAGGTCCGTCTCCTCTATGTTCTGCCTGAAAAAGAAAGGCAGAAACTTTATTAAACTGTGCAGTTAAAAAAAAAATTTCAAATGTAAAGTGCGTCTCTTGATTATGAAATAAATTGAATGTGAGTAAAAGGCTACAAACTCTTTCAGCGTCTTCAGGGCAAGATTCACGTGTTCCTCCAGCAGTTTGGGATCTGACAAGAGCTGTAAAACCGCATCTCTCTGCTGCTCCAAAAGCATTCCTGTGCACAAGGCAAAACACTTTCATTGCATAAGAAAAGTACATCTTGAGCAATGATGCTAAAAGTTAGCATAGGAATGTCCTGATATTCACACTGTCATTGGATTGTTTAACTTTTACAATTTCTGTTTAGCAAAAGGGCATTGGACTTTAAATTTTGGAAAAGAAAAAAACAGCCCTTACAAGTAATGTATCAATATACTGGCTATGAATGCCGTCTGTGCTATCACTGTAACGCTGTATAAATGACTTGTAGATGTTTGTATGCTCAACTGATAAGTGTAGATAAACTGAATGTGGGTTTGATTACGTATGACGTGCAGCCCTTTGACTATTTAATTTACCACTACAAAGACAATAACGCTAAGGAGAGCTATTAACATATCAAAAATTGCAGGCCAAATGGATCAACAAATAAATGAGATTAATTAGAAAATGTATAATGAATGGTAATCTCTCTGTGTTTATGAAGAGCGAGGATATTTTACTCACCTGTGATTTTCTGTGAGTGACCAGTGTTGTAAACATCCACTAACTCAAACAGCTGCTCCCCGAGAGAGTCGGAAGACTGGGACACGTCATCCTCATCTTTCTGTGCCACCTCACTGTAAGGAATCACAAAAACAATGGGAGGTTTATTTTTCAGAAGCTTATTCATTAGTCTTCACCAGCGTTACAAACCAACATCGCTGCTGCAGTCTCCGCTTGATGATTATACCTGGCCTTCGGTGATAACTGCAGAGCTCTGAGAGCTTTCTCCACAGCTGCAGTCAGCATGGCCTCATCCTGCAGCATCTGGCTCAAAACGGCAGCTGGAAGCTCCAGTAACATACCTGGAACACACAACCGGGATCAAATAAGATTTTACTTGAGCATTTATGCATTTTATTTCCACCTTCAAACCCTCATCTCTAAAGTCCTCAGCCCTTTAATCTAATATATATATATATATACACACACACACACACACACACACACACACACACACACACACACACACACACACACACACAAAACTTAAAAACTATTAAATTGCATTTAGAGGACAAGGTAGGTAAAATGGATGGATGGATTTATACAACGGGACAGAGAATATTAAAGCTGTTTTTGTTACGGGAAATTAAAAATAAAATGCATCATACAGGTGAGCTCACCTGTGAGTTTTGCAGCATCCTCCCTGTGTTTGGGGTAGATCAGAGAGTACAGCTCTTCACCAAGTATCTCCAAATCTTCTTCTTTATCCATGCTCGTCCTTTCTCATTCAGATACAGCTTTTACCTACTACATCAAACCAGAGTGAAACCTTGAGATAAATGGTTCCCCAAGTAACTTTTTAACTTCAACAACTTAGTTTCACATCCTCGAATAAGGCTTATTCGACATATCTGCCAAGAAATGATCAGAAACAAAGTCAAACAATGCGATATCTCCGATAATCAGCGTCCTCTCTTTAGTCCGTATTTACCACTTTTACCAGCGCGCTTTAATATAAAATGACACACTATCATAACGCTTTAAAATAAATTGTAATCAGGAGTTCATTTATAACTGTATACATGCGACGCACATTAATGACGTCATGCCAGATGGACCATTCATTAAACGTGTCCCTCCGCTGTTGTCATTGAGAACTAGTTTTTCATAAAATACCAATAATTGGTTCGTGTAGGGGCAAAGTGCTAAATATTCACTTATGAGTGTAATATATAAGCCAGATTTATTATTTCAATGTTCACATCCCTGGATCATCTCACAAAATATTTACAGAACAGCGTTTTTCAATGCGTAAGGATTTCTGAAAAGGTTCCGTGAAGCGGTTTCCGGTCTCTCTGGTCCTTTTCCTCCGCTAAAAGGTAACGTGGTCGCTTTGGCTGCTAATAGCCGGTAAATAAAATAGATTAGTTTTCTGTTCGCGATTGTATTTACACAAATAAAACTTGACAGCTTTGCATAGTGTATTATTACACACTTTTTGTCACAGTAAACGATCTTGTTCTATTTATGAAGTTAAGGATAAACGTGTCAGTATGTTGGCTAACTTAGGCCTCACCGTGTACTGATGAGTGGTGAAGCTAACGTTAGCTGGTTGAGCTGAACTTTAATGAAATAAACTGAAGGTTAATGCAAATATAGCACATGGACTGTAAGCTTTAACTTTATCTAACTAGAGCCTAACATCCGAGTTTAACTAGTCCGCGTCTTGTAACAAGGCTTTTTGCTTTATTACCGTAGTAAATAATAATAGCACAGTGCCTCCTCTCATTTCAGAGCATTTGTAGTTAAAAACGATCAATTGGCGTTTAATGTTTCTTAAACAGCTCCGCTTATTTTTCAGGTTCATCATGTCGTCCCATTTGCAGTGGATGGTCATCAGGAACTGCTCCAGCTTCCTCATCAAGAGGAATGGACAGACCTACAGCACTGTAAGTACTTACAAGAATCGACTCCAAAGTGTTTGCCAGTACGATTGTTGTGGTGAAGTTGAAAACAAAATGACCTTGAGTTGTTGTAGATATTGTAAGTTAACAGAAAAATTATATATACTGCTTAGATGACCTGGGGGGAAGTGCCTTTATATGATCTTTTCTCAAAATAATTTAAATTTATCTGGCAATCCCTGAGTTTGTAAAGGTTCGACTTGCCATTTTACTTCTATTTTAAAGAATCCTAAGCTAAGTTAAATGTATTTTTTCTAACCTTTTTGCAATGAGTGTGGTCATAATTTTGCGATAGAAACAGAGGCACAGTGTGAGGCAGTCACTTTAAGATGTGGTTTTACTATTATTATGGAAATACTAGGTTAATCATCAAGCATAACATAAATAATCAGTGTAGCTATTGCTATAAATAGCCTCTATCCACATGTTTTACCTTACTTATCTGCCTAAACATGTTTTTTTTTTCTCACTTTATCTCAAAGGGGACTCTATTTGAGTTTTCTCACATCAGCACAACCTTTTAGTTCTTAAAGCATTGACTGATCACTAAAAGACGGTATTTTTGAGGTTCTGGTCTCCAGTGAAGATAGATCAATCTCAAAATCTACCAATTCCAGTTTTTTATTGCATCTTTATTCAATTTGAATGTCTTGGGGTTTTTTTTTTTTCTTTTTAATTCTGTGTTTCATAAAATCTACAGAGACACATGCACAGGTTCAAAAACAGATTTTGTCATTTAGAAGTTGTAGTTAACATCATTTGAGCGTAAATAGTTCATCGTAAGACAGAGAAATAGATTTCTGAGTCATTTTTCCGTCGCAGGAGCCCAACAACCTGAAGTCCAGGAACTCTTTCCGCTTCAACGGCTTGGTGCACAAGAAGACCGTCGGTGTGCAGCCTGCAGCTGATGGCAAGGGTGTCGTGGTGGTGCTGAAGAGACGTGCAGGTAAAAAAAAAAAAAAAACGCTACGCATCTTACTGACTTAAAGAAACTCGCTTTCTAATGACGGCTCGTTTGTCGCAGATTTATTGTATTATGATTTGTTAGAGCTCTGTGGTGACCGTGATGTGAAACAACTTTTGTCGTTGCTCAGGCCAGCACAAGCCTGCCACGTCCTACGTTAAGGTCACCATCAACAAGAACTCCCGTGCCACCCTCAACAGCCTGAGGCACATCATTCGCAAGAACAACTACAGGAAGGACCTGCGCATGGTGAGATCACTAACTAACTGTGTTTTTCAAGGAAAAAACTAAGTTTAATACTGGTTTGATTCGTAAGTTGTCATAATGTTTTTAAGATTGTAACGGTGGTTTTATTTGTTCCCCCTTCCAGGCGGCCCTGCGTCGTGCCAGTGCTATTCTGAAGAGCCAGAAGCCTGTTGTGGTGAAAAAGAAGCGCACCAGGGCTGTCAAGACGGCATAAACTAATACACATGAAAAATAAATAAAGGCTTTTTGTTTGAAGAAACGCTCTATGTTGTCTTGAGTCTTCAGTAGTTTTAGATCTTACATGGAAGACTTCACTGAAGCTTGAATGTCATTTCAGAGATAATTCCTTTGTAGAAATGTACACGCATAGATTCTTGTCACAATCTGTTGCTTTGAAATGACCAGGTTTGTTATACGCTGCAGAAAATCTGACCCACCCTTTCCATCGACCTTAATTATGTTAACTACATATCATATGAACCTGTATGAAATTCTCATACTAATTATTCTTCAGTAAAGCTGTCATTTATGTGAAAACACAAGCTCTACAATCTGATTCCTTTTATTGAAAAATAAGACACTTGGAGGAAACGTAAGGACTAAATCATAGGAACAGAATGGCAGATATTTTCTGTTATTTTGTCATTTCCTTCTGTACACCTCACAGTAATGTGACTGGTTTTGCAGCGCGACTACAAATGGGTCAGCGAGAACACGATTGGTTTTACTGACCTACTTCCAGCCAGAGTTTTAAAGGCAGAAAGTTCCTTACATCACTGTTTGCGACTCATTAAACCACCTCCAGCTTGCATTGTGCCCGTCTGATCACTTAGAGACTTTAAGATGGCAGGTTTTATTTTAGCTAACCTGCCATGTGGCAGATGAGGCAAATGTGAGCAGCAGCTGATCAAATAATGCCGGCTGTATTGATCTGCGCAGTCAAAACAACACATTGGGAGAATATTGCCAATAATTTCCATCATTGAAAGTCCTGAAAGTGCTGAGTTTACTTACAGTATTTAATCATATACATTTCATGTAAATGAGATCGTGCTGCAAACAGGCTTTGTGCTGCTGTGTTCACTGATGGAGAATGATTCGATAGATTTTAAAGCGGCCCCGCTGGCAGCTTTCCACTCACGGCTTTGGAATTAAAGATCCCCCCCTCCACCCCACCCACCTTTTGTAAGCTCATAAAACCTCCCTCACCAATCACCAGGGGACACAGATGCACAAAATGAAGGCAATGAGCAGCTGTTGGTGAAGAAATGACAAAGCCTCTGTGTGCTCGGTCATTATGAGTGGACTGAGACTGGCGCTTTTCTTCCTGCCCCTGACCCTGCTAATGCTGGAAGGTCAAGGCTTCGAGCTCCAGGACACGATCCACGCCCTGATAGAGGAGAACATTCACCTCCACGACCAGCTGGAAAACCTCACCCAGGCCCTCAGGGAGCTGAAGCGGATGCTGTGGCATCACACGAATGGTACGCTGCTGTTTTCCCCCTCTAAACTGCAAATATGACGAAGTAAACACAAGGATGACTAAATCAGAACTTAATTTGCTTTACATTTTAATTTTAGTGGTCAAAAATGTGCCTCATATTTGGGTTTCTTTCATACGACAGATTTTTCTTTTTTTTTTGACAGAACTGTCTGAAAGCATGAAACTATTGTTTGTTATACTAACAATATCTGTTTTCCATATGAACTTGATTCTCTCATTCCTTTTCTTCCTCTTTACTCATTCACAATCACAGCATGTGTGTATGCAACAATGCAACTTTAGCTTAAAGTAAAAGTATTCAGACTCCTTCAACAATTTGTTCCTTCACCAATGTGTTTTATGTAGCAGATAAACACAAAGTAGTGCATAATTGTGAAGCAGTAGAAAAACTGCACGTTTTTAACATTTTCTACCAATAAAAACCCAAACGGTGTGGTGTGCTTTTGTATTCAGCCAGTTTTTGAGTTATTCCACTTTTTCTGAGCTAGTTTTAAGTCTAGACTTTGACTAGGTCATTCTGACATACGAACATGATTTAATCTCTGTTTGTATGTTTATTACGCTGCAGTCTCCAGTCTTAAATTTCTTTTTTTCCCCTATGGATCGTTTTTGCTCTGGATCTCTGCAGCTCCTCCAGAGTTAGCCTGACTGCTTCCATTCTTTCTTTATTCATTCATTTATTTATTTTTAACTGCAGCTTGCTGTGTTTCTCATGCAGACCCGGATCATTACGACCACCACGGGCATCACAACGAGGATGTCCAGCACCTGTGGGAGGAATGGTCCCAACACGGTGCGCATGTCTCCAAGGTCTACCGAAATTTTACCGTGAATTGAGAGAGTTGTGTAGCAGTTCTGCTCGCTGCTCTGAGTGTGTCAGCTGCAGCCTTCATTGGCATTGATTTCACGACCACGCAGGCAGCAGAGAGACAATGAAACGTGTTTAGAATCAACTCGACGCACAAAACGAGCATCGCATTATCATATCATATCCCCACTTAGATCCGGTTCCCGGATAATGACAGTGTGCTTCTCCTCCCCTGCACCAGGCATCAGCGCAGAGACCCATCTGCTGCTGGAGCACGCCTTCTGCGGACACGACGTGAACAGCTCAGCTGCTCCGTTCTACGAGGAAGCGGCCCCCCTGCTGCTGGTGCTGCCCTGCCTCACAGTGCTGTACAGCTGCTTGTAGTCATCAGTTGGCCTTTCTTTTTTTTTTTCCCCCTTCCCACTCATTTTTTTTTTTTTTTTTTTTACTTTTAATGTCAACTCAGCATCTCCTGGCATTGTGGGATTAATCTGGAAACCATACAGTGATTTAATTTGCTGCCTCTGGGGATAATCGTTCCCCAGATCCACCCCGATCAGAGCGATTATTCAAAGTACGGATGAGTCGACCTTCAGGATGCATCACCTTCGGATAGCTTTTGTCGACTGCGAAGCTCATTCAGATGTATCATAGCTGCAAGCCTAATTATGCTATTTGAAAAGGGGCGTAACAGTGTCTTGCACAATTACGACGTTGTGTGATAAATTGACTTATGCATAAACAGTCCAACAAACATTGAAAATTGCAGTTGTAATATGAAAAAAAAGTTTAGCAAAGCACTTTAGCTATTAATTAAATGGACAGTGTTATGTATTTTTCAGGTGCATTGTGCTATTTTACAGCACAATCAAGTAGCTGTTACCTTCAGTTGTAAAAATGCTGCATATGTCAAATATAACTAAAAAAATCTGACTTCACAATTTAAGGCCTTGAAATTGGGCCTTTGTCTCTTTAAGGAGCTCCCACTCTTTCTGCCACTCCTCCATTATGCCTTTTACATCATTCTTAGGAGCTTTACCCTGACAACTAGTTCACATGATGAAGTCAGCAGATGAAGTCAGTGTTTACTGATTGCTGCTGCCGCTAGTCTTAAGGAGCTGAGTTGTATGCGTTGCAGGGGACGGGGTGCTCTGTGAGGCAGAAGCTTGCCATGGAGACTGCAACTCTGAGGTGGTTGGAAAGATGGCAGTTGGTGAGAGTAAAGCTCGAAAAAGTCGACTTTACGTCATTCGTAAAAGCTTTTTACGAATTACGAATTTTACGTAAAAGCTTATAGATAACCCCTCCATCCATTTTCTGTACACCTTTGTCCCTTTGTGGGGTCGTGAGGGGTGCTGGTGTCCATCTCCAGCAAACATTTTGGGCGAGAGGCAGGTTACACCCTGGACGGGTCGCCAGTCTATTGCATAGACCAATTGACCTGACGGTCATGTTTTTAGACTGTGGGAGGAAGCTGGAGTATCTGGAGAGAACCCACGCATGCACGGGGAGAACATGCAAACTCCATGCAAAAAGACCCCGGGCCAGGAATTGAACCCTAAACTATAAATTGTATTTTAAAAATATTTTTGGTTAACTGCATTTAAAAAAACCCCATTAAAGCTACGTTGTCTAATTTGTGTGTTGCTTTATGATTATTTCAGCCTGGGAAAATGCTTTGTATTGTTAGATTTTATTTTTTTAATCTAACATGATTATATTTGCTGGTGTAAGAATAAGACAACAAATAAGTTACACTTTTTTCAATCAAAACACCACTCTGTAGGCATACATTTATTTTAAGCCAAAATTGCTAGAGCAACAAAAATGTTAATCAGATTCAGATGCTGTGATGCTCCAGGAGCGACTCCTGGAGCATCACAGCAAGAAAATAATTTGCCAATGGAGCTGAAAGACACAGAGGATCCACAGAATCCACAGACAGCGCAGAGGAATTTTTGACGGGATTTTACCCGTATTTTACGGCATCCCACTCCCAACTGGTTCTTTTTTGCTTGACTTTGTAGCCAGACGAGGGCCATTTCGGCCTTCCACAGTCCAGCCATTAGCAGAGCTTATTCCTGTTACTTATAACAGGAAACGGCAACAATGCTACTTTTCTAATGTTCCCCTTCTCTAGTAGGATGGTTTCTATAGAGCTGCAAGCACATCTGGGTTTCTGTTTCAGGCTGTCACCACACATCAGTTTACTAATTAATGCAACTTTCAACTTGCACTTTCCTTCAACAACTTTGTGGTCTTAGCCACTTGTAAAAAAATAAAAATAAAAAAAAAAGGAGGGGGAGGTGGTTTGAAACACGCTGCAGTTTATTTGAGGGTACAGCACATATAAAAGTTACAAAACTAATAAGGTCAGTCCAGAGGCGAAGGTTTGATATTCACAACAGTGAAACATGGATGATAAAACAATGGAATGTGTTGAACACAAGTAGTGGACAGAGCTTGAAGAAAGAAACGAACCGTATGTACAGCAACAGCAGAACTCCTGCTGTGTTTTAAACAGTGATCATAAGTGACATTTACCCTCATCCAAATATTCAGAATGGAATGACGTGAAGTGAATGACTTCTCCTGCCTTTTTTTTTTTTTCTAGCTTTGGTGCTGTGAGGTCAGGGCAGAATCTCTAAACAAGGGCTTCACATAAATAAATATACATGGTCCATGCAGACTGGGTGTGCAGCTTTACCAAGCGGAGCATCAGATATTTACAGGCCTAGTCTATGTCGAGGTCCGAGTCCTCGTCGCTCGCGTTGCTCTGAATGATGGCTCCGTTGCGCAGCGTCTTCGAGACCATGGCGGGCTTGTCCGGCAGCAGGCCGTACTCCTGCAGGAGCGCCTCCAGGTCCACGGCGAAGAAGTCCTCCCCGAGCTGATCGGTGAGCCGCACGAAGTTACCGATCAGGTCCCCTCCTTTGTAGACGAGCAGCGCGGGCAGAGCGCTCTCCCGGAACAGCGCGCTGATGCTGATGGCCGAGCTGCGCACGCAGCAGAACTTCACCAGCGGGTACTCGTGCGCCAGGCACAGCAGGCTGCCCCTCATGGCGTCGCAGCCCGGGATCTCCGGCTCGTAGATGTGGATCATGATGAGCGTGCTCTTGTCCTCCTTGTCCAGCGCCTCCAGGAACTCCTCGCCGCCGCCGAGCTCCTGCACCCGCTCGAAGCGCTTCCCGCGGCAGAGCTGGCGGCGCATCTCTTCGATGCGCTGCATGCGGTACTGCCGGAGGAAGTCTTCGTCGTCCTCGTCCTCCTGCAGCATGTTGTACTCCTGCATGGTCATCTGCGGAGCGAGACAAAGCCGAGAAGAGGACAGTTCATCATTTTTCGTCGAATAAAAGTAAATAAAAGATCCGTAGCGGTGTGTGTTTTGTTTGGTTAATTGTGTCAACCACAGAGACGTAAGGAAAAAAATAAATAAAAATACGATCAAATCCAAACTTTATTAAGCAGGTTAGCTTACCTTAATGATTTCCTTGCACTTTAACTATTCCAGCTACATTCAGGAGTCACATTTACGTCAATGATTTGAGAAATAAACCAAATCCAGCTCTTTCCTGCTTACTTTGCTTTTAATTTTGTCCTGCAGCTTCTTCTCCTCCTCTTTGTCTTTTTTTAGGTCCAGATCGGAGCGGCACGTCATCGACAGCTTCTTTATCAGTCTCTCCATCTCTTTCTTCTGCTCCTGTTTCTGTTCCACCTCCAGCTGCTTGTACTTCCTCCAGTCGTTGATGACTCCCTTCGGCCCTGAAACAGAACGTTAGAAAATATAAAATAAAATCAATAAATCCATGTTGTCATTTATTTATTTTTTTTAATGTTCAAAAGGCACAGAGCTTACAAAAGTATCCGGAACCTCTTGAACTGTTTTCACATTTTGTCGAGGTACAACCACACACTGCAATGCATTTTATTGGGATTTTAAAATCTTTTTTTTTTTTACACATAAAAATCTGAAAAGTGTGGCAGTATTGCATCCTCCAACATACAATAGACTGAGTGCTTTCAAAAGCCTTTTTATTCTTGGTTTGCAGAGAAAATTAAAAGTGATATTTTGAGGTGGGTTGAGTAAAAGTGAAAAAGTTCAGACGTATGTACGAACACTTTTGCAATGCTTATCCAAATGAGACTCTCACACATGTTAAAGTCTACTGATAAAGCAGGACAACGAATAAGACAACAATCCCATCAATCTGTTACCTGTGTTGACAGCACTTCCGTCTGCACTGTAGTCTATGTCGGGCTCAGTGGCGCCCGCGTCCCGGATGGTCTTCCCCTCCCCATCTTCATCGTCGTTGTCACTGCCCTCATCCTCGCTGCTGCTGTAGTAGTACTGCAGCTTCTCACCCAGCAACTTGTCATCCAGAGTAGTCATGGCAGCGGCTCAGCTCTGAAAACACGCCACATATGAAGATCAGGCCCTGGTGGACCTATTCCTGTCCTAATTGACAACACGTTTCATAAAAAGTTTACCTAAACGCGTCGTTTATACTCTACTGCAATCCAGACCAACAGACACACAAGCGTTCCGACGACAACAAAAGGTGCCTATTTGGAAAATAGGACATCAGCAGCTCATTAAACTTAAGCTGAAAGGTCTGTTGTGGTGCTGTGATCCGTGTAAAATCCAGTCGGGGAAACAGATGGAGAGAAAATAAGGAAGTCATTGTTGACAAATCCCTCTCACCTATCAATTTTTTTAACGCTTACTACATTTAGCCAAACCAAGAACAATACATAATTTGTTTTATTTACTATAGTGATAGTACATCTCCAGATTTCTATGGACTATGTGCGATACATATAAATAGTAGCTTGGCGGCCTTAAACAAACCTGCCGATGTCGAGATAATAGCCAACCAATAGTTCAGTCCACTTCTCTTTAATATAATAGTATAACCCTCTATAAAGAATATATATTAAATTGTTTTATTTCTACTATTCTACATTGGAAACAGGCCGAACACACTGTTCTTCGGAGAAAAGTGAACTTAGCTTTATTAGCACTGGAAGCTAGCTAGCTTTCATTTGTTGGGCTCAAACGAAACAACCAGCTGAATTTCTTTCATGTAACTGAAATTGTATATGTTTACAAAACTGGTGAAACTGCTTACTTACAACAACTTACCTGAAAATACCACCAGAAACCGCTTTAAAATAGCGCCGCTTATTCTGTTCACTCTTTAATCTGTTTAGTTTAGCTCCCACAGGCCACGCCCCTTCCGATGATGCATTTAGGGAGACTTGGTGAATAAGGAATATTGAGTTCAAACACAAAACAGACATACTTTTTTTGTAATTGTGTAATCATGGCCAATAGTTTGAGACTGGACGAGTATTAGTTTTCCCAAACTTTGCTATTTCCTCGATGTGGGTTATTTTTTTTGTCCGTTATTTCTTCTGCAGTTCAATATTATTTATTTCAAAAGCTTTTAATATGAAATCATAACTAAGAAACACACACTTGCTTGAAGTAATTCCTGCCCAAGCTCTGCACTGACGGCAAGCAAAGCTGTAGTGGAAACCTACGTAGGCAATGCGTCTGGTCCTACCTGTAATAGATTGTTTCTTTGCAACATCATTAGAAAAAAAATATATGCTCATTAATTTTACAAACAAATAAAGGACGCAAATACACAATGAAATTATGGAGTCTGAAAAGAGACAGATTTCAAGTTTGCGTGATTAGAAGCTCAGAGAATATTTCACTGCCAGTCAGAAAGCTGCTTACTTTTCTCCACATTAGGATTAGGGCTGCAACAAAACATCAGTCAAAATTTATTACTTCCAGAAATACACGTCATTTTTATGAAGAGTCATATTCAACTTTTTAGCAAACAGATTTATGTCAATGGAAGTAGATTTAATATTTATCAGAACTGAGCTAACAGACAATAACACCCAAAATGTTCCACTTTCATTTGGTTTTCAAAAATGTTGGATCCTGCTTTGGGTTGGATTGGGAGGATGGGGGGTGATGTCTACAATTTTTATGTCTATCTTTGTTTTGGTTGAACTAGCAATGTATTGTTGTCTTGTTCCAAAGGTCATTAATCGTGAAAGACAATGCTGCCAATGTCAGGCGTTTCTTCAAGAAAGAATTAGATTCATAGACATAAATCGGGTCACATGGGACGATTCTAACAGCTTTTTTTCCTGACATGTTTTATTCAAAGTTCATTTTACTCTCAAATGTCCTCAAAAGTTTACTCCTGAACAGTTTTCAGTAACTTTCCACAGAACATTTGAGATAGTCTCTAATAGATGCCCCACTATAGTAAAGCAAAACTGCAAAAACTGTTTAATTGCATGTAATTTAGACTTTACTGGAAGCACTTGAAGGCAACACGGTTGACGTTGTGGGATGAGAATTTGCTGCAACCTTTACATGTAGTTAGAGCTTTCACCCCTAGAGGGCAATGTGACCATAAACCCCTCTACGTGGATATTTTCTTACTACTCTTATGCTAAAAGTAAAAATACAAAGGATAGAATGAATTTATGACACATATTTCTAAAGTGTCCCGGCTATAAAAGAAAAATACATGGGAAAATAGAAATGAAAAATAAAAACAGATGGACAGAAGAAAGGAATAAATGAATAAAGGAAGAGGGTGAGGAAAGGCAGAAAGAAAAAGGAAACAGGGCAGAACAAAGGAAGAAAGGGATAAAAAATAAAAAAGGAATGAAGAAGATAAGCAGACGATAAAGAAAGAAAGTAAGTAAAAAGGAAGGAGTGAATGAAGGATAGAAAAATAAAGAGGAGAAAAAAGAATGAACAAAGGAAAAAGGGAAACAAGAAAGGAAGTAAGGAGACAAGACAGAAAAGAAGGAAGATGGATGGGAGAATACGTTGAAAGACGAATTTTTGACAATGTCTTGAATACAAATATTTTTCTTCTCCCTCTCTCTATTTATATATTTTTCTTTATCTTCACTTCTCCAGACTTGGAAACGCTTAAATCAAACTCCAGACTTCAATCGTCTGCGTAGGAGCTACTTGCAACCAAGTCACACATCCAGATCTTTCCTTTATATGTTCTTACAAAAGGCGCATGGTGCCAGTAACAAGATTTGTGTTGACTCAGCTCCGCTCTAAGACAAAACAAAACAGTTTCAGCCATGGTAGAGAAACATCCTATAAAAATGAGCATGTGTTGTCTTAAGATTTCAATAGATCACTTTGTCTCTAAAGACCTTTATCTATCGCAAATGGTTTCCTAAAGTGTTTTCCATCCTTTAATGTAACGTTGGTGTTTAATGTGACCAATCATTAAACCCACACCCACGGTTATTGTGAGAGGCTTCCGTTCCCATCACGACTCCAGGCCAGAATAAATACTGATTCAGTGCTTTCAGTAAATGGAAGTTGAGGGAACAATAGATGTCACCTTCCAATCTTTATTCATGGATAACAGCACATCAAGTGGCTATAGTTTTTATTCCAAAATAAACCATGTACCAACAAATACATATCTATTTTATTGGACGGTCCAAACTTCAACAACTTTTCAGTCTGTAGGCAGAAAGCATTTAATAAAAAACACATGTTCGGCTCCTCATTGATGTGATCGTTCAAGTGTGGGACGCGCTGCAAGCGAGTTTAGTAACAGGAGAGTTGGATTTCACACAGAGCACTGGGCTCTGTAAAGATCTGTAGTGCTGCTAAAACAAGCACTGCTGTTTTCTCCAAACTGATATCTTTGCTTGCTTTGTGCAGCCAACTGGTGTAAAAAAAACAAACAAAAAAAACTCCCCCTCCCCGGGGATCTGCACATGGTCATAGCTCAGTGCTTGGTTCTTTCCTGACTGGTTTCTCCTCTGCTGGAACACTGAACGCCACGTAGGGACACGTCCGGGAGTTCAGGCACACCAGTTTCTTCAGAGTGGCCGAGTTCACGATGTCGAAGCCGACCTTGCCTCCGAATGTGCTGGGCTTCCAGTATTCTGGGGAGCATATGGGGTTACCCAGGAGGCCTTTGAGGGAAAAGGGAGCGCCCATTTCCACCATGCTTTCTCCGAATATCGTCCCTGGTCGAGTCTTCTCCAGCAGTAACCCGGGGTAAAATTCAAGAGCGTCGATATCCCCATAGAACTCCTCGAGGGCGCTGGCTATCTCCTCGTTATCTGCAAAAAAGGGAAAAAAAAGGACCAGAAGTAACACTTAAAATGTACACTGATAGTACGGTAGGAGGAAGATGAGTAAATATGTCAATCTGACAGATGTGTGAATGTTAAGGTGCCAGATCAGTATAATATGTAACGCTTCAGAAGGCTACAGAAGAAGATGCTCTAAAATAGTTTAGCTTAAAAGACAATCATGTGCTAGAATGCCCTAGTCAAAGTCCAGACCCAAATCGAATTGAAAAGCTATCAAGAAAAAAAAACAGAGTTGCTCTTCATTCAATTTGACTGAACTTGAGCAACTATGAAAAGAAGAAAGAGCAAAGATTGAGGTGTGGAAAGCTGATGCTTACATAAAAAAAAAAAGTCAGCTTTCCTTTATTTGCATAAGATTTTAAAAATAAAGCATAATTTTCCTTCTACTTTACAAGTTAGCATCACTTTGAACTGCTGGTTTTAGTTCCATTAAAACAAGCTGGGACTTGTAATGTGACAGAAAGTGTTTGAGGAGTACAATAAAAAGCTGTCAGAGCAACACAATCATAGAAAAACTCCTTTGCACAGGTCAAATCCCAAACCCGGCCATTGACATTAAATGAAGACTGATTTTCTTCAATCCTTCCCCAAATATGACGCATGAAAGAAACTCAAACCTGGTTTTTTATTTGTTGCCAGGCTATAATATTACCGGAGCATTTAGCAGCAAGGCAGATGCTCCATTGCACTTGTTTTATGTGCTTTTCCTGGCTTTTCCCCATGAACAAAGTTTCAAAGCTGCATGTGTGGCGTTGGTGCTCTGAGCATTGCAGCACCACACACACACTCTTTCAGACATGAAATCAAGGGAGCTGCTGCTCTGAGTCTGACCTTTTCTGGCCTCTCAAAGAGAGCACTGTCATATTATGCACCCTCAAATATTTTGGACCCTGACTATGGTGGCCAGAGTTTTTTTTTTTTTTTATTCAGCCATAAATCTTCCTCGTTTCTGGAACTATTTGAAACAAAGACAAAATGTCTCCAAATGATTTTTTCATCAAATCTTAACATAAAATCCTAACGGTTCATCTCTCCTATTGCTACGGTTTGTAGGTCAACAGCCTTTTGCGCGTGTTTTCACAGACTCGCAGAAAGCTGCAAGGCTAGTTCCAGGTAGTTTGCACTTGGAGTTGCATGGGTTTCACAACAGCCGTCTGTCTTACCGGTGAAGTCTCTGAATGATGTGTATGGCTCGAGGTTAAAACGCTTCCTGTACTCGTTGAAAGGCTGGATCCGGAGCTCGCGGGACTCCTTTATCGTTCTCACGGCGACTTTGGAGACAATAGCGTTCATGTTGTGGCCTCCACCAATCTGCAGATTAAAAATATTAGAAATGTGTACAATTGTAAATGAATTGCTTAGTTACTTCTTGCAAGTCTTTTATTCCGCATTATTTTTCCCTAAAAAAACAAGCAAACAAAAAAGTATAAGAACAAAATCTGAACTATTTGTCAGTGAAATTTTAGTTTTATCCTGTTCTATTGTTTATTATGCAAGTCAAGTATTTGGTTTACATTAAAACCAAAATACTTTTAAATGTATAGCTTATATTTACATACTAACCATTGGTAGAACGGTATCAGTGCCTTTAACATTCAAATCATATTTGGATACCATGAGATTTTATTGATAGCGTCAGAGGGGTGGTGCAATAAACTGTGGGGTATTTTTCTTGGCACACCGGAGTATCAGCATTGTTTATAGCCTGCAGCCAACACTGTGTCTATGGATCTGCCGATTGCTGCTTCCAGTTGGATAATTCATCATGCCACAAGATAAAAACGACCTCCAACTGATTTCCTTATGAGTTTCCACAGTTGCCAGATCTCCATCCAACAGAGCATATTTACGGTGTGATGGAATGGAAGATGTCTGTGCAGATGACAAATCTGCTGCAGCCACTCCAAAAATCTCCAAAGGGATTTTTTAATTTTAGACACCTTGTTGAACAAAGGCTTAAGACAGTCCTGAAGACTGGCCCAACTTGTCATTATCTGTGCCTAATAAATTATTCAGTGAGATGCAGAGATGCATATCATACAAAAACCGTCGTTCTAGTTTTGTTGTTCTTGAGCAGAGGAAAACATTCCAGGATCCACTCGTATGAGATCTGGCATCCTCTTGAGGCTTACTTTGGGAAATGTCCAACAAAGTAAAACAACTTTTTCAACACCCATTTTTTTTTTTTTACACATCATGTCAACATATTATTAGTAATAATGCAGCAAAACAGGAAACAATGAATTAACGTCCAACAGCATCTCAGTTGCTTGCAAGACTTGCTGTCACACAAAAGCAGACAAACTAAAATGTTACACGTTGTGTACAACCACTACAAACAACCTAAGAATGTTTTACAGTCTGCAGAAAAAAAGGAGCTTAGAAACATGATGCAAACAAGAAAAAAAAACATTTTTAAAAATTTTTATTCTTATGCAATGTGGTCAAGAGTTAAGGAAACCAGTCGGAAGTCGTTTCGACGTTTCCTTCAGATCGCCGTTACCTGGCCGGCAACCTGCCGAGAGAAGGCATCCACCAGTTTCTCCACGCCGTAGTGTGTCAGGACAGACGTGTTGAAGAGGAACTGCGCGTACGTCAGCTCGTCTCCGTCGATGTGGAAGGTGTCGGGCATCAGCGGGTGCCAGTGGTAGAGCTGGCTGAATTCCAGCGCGATGCGGTTCCCGTACTGGAAGTGGGAGTGGAAGAGCAGGGTGGGATCGAACTTGAGCTGCAGCAGGTAGCCGCTCAGGTGCTGCACGTACTCCTCTATCACGATCCGTATGGTCTCGCCTGGAAATCAGACGGACGGTGATGGGCACCGCAAGTTCTGCACTCTGGATTTAATATAGTAGCTTTATGTGTTTGAAATCTTCTGCTTAATTTTGTACATTCACTGTGAAAACTGACAACAAAAGCACATAAAATGAAAAAACAAAAACAAAAAAAACAATACTCTAAAGTAGTGCTTCCCCACCCTGGTCCTCAGGGCACGCTGCCCCACATGTTTTAAATATTTCCTGCTTTAACACACCCGATTCAGATGACTGGAGTTCAGGGAAAACATGTTAATCAGACTTAAATTGAAATTAGGTGTGCTGGAGGAGGAAAACGCATAAAACATGCAGGCCTTGACAACCAGGGTTGGAGAAAAAAAACAAACTGCTGAACAAGCACATCCTGCTCGCTGCTTGGTTCTCACCCAGGAGCAGGAAAGGTGGTTCAGTCTCTGCTAACTGCACAGAAAGCTGCCTCCAGGCAAGAACTGATGCATTTAAAGGCTGTGAATGAAAGGTGGGCAAGTCTCTTCCCAGCAACAGAGTCTGAAAATGAATGTTTTACACCTAACACCGGCGTGCACATGGTGAAATCCTGCAAACAAAATCCACAGTCTGTGTTTCTTACTGACCATTCTGAGCTAATCACACCAACAATAAATAATTATCAAAAGAGTTCACGTCCGTGCCATTCGAGGAATAAGGAGCAATTTCTATACGTGAATAATTCATGTAGACTCTAGAATAAACATGTCTTCAAAAGTGTCGAGCTCACCGATGACGATAAGGCGGGTCGTTTGGAAGAGCTGCTCATCGTCCCAGGTCGGATGCTCTGCTTTCAGGACGTCACAGACTCTGTTGTGCTCCCTGAGCCACAGTGTGGCGTACAAACCCAAACCAGGAAGGAGCCCGAACACCTCCTGACCAATGGCCATCTGTCTCTCCGCCGGCACCCCGGGAGGGTAGCTCATCCTGATGGGAGCATCAACTACAGACGGAGGGTACATTTCTCCATCGACCAACTGATGGAGAAAAACAGGAATTAATTATGACACGGTCCATGTCTGGTAATTAGCTTCCCTGTTTCTGGCGACATGACCGTTGTTCGGCTTTTTTTTTTAGATCAATTGTACTTGGCTAAGAATCAGGAAAAAATAATTTTGACAAATAGAAAGTGAAAACACTGCCCTGAATGTGTTAAAAGACACGACATTATCTTATTGGTTCGATGCAAAAGCAACTGGAGAACTGAAACTATTATTTTCTGTTCTGATCTTGTTCCATGTGTTAAAGCCAACGCCGCACGTCTCACCTGATATTTCAGTTTTCCGTCTTTGAAAAGCCGGAGGTTGTGCTGACGTTCCAGGTTGTCTCCATAAATGTGGCCCGCATCCACCTGCACAAGTAACAAGATGAAACACGGATTAAGAGGAGGGAAATTTAACACACAGCTGACCAAGATCGGATTAAAATACTTTCTAAAAGGTTTGTTATTTTTCGCGGACTGACCCCGTGTGACAGAGCCTTGGTGAAGCCCAGACCCATGCGGTTGTAGGTCTTGAAGAACTGGTGGGTGAAGTGCTGAGCAAAGAAAGCAAACATCATATTGGAGCCCTGAGGGTCGGGCCTGAATGTCCTTCTTTTCAGCAGCTTCTCAACCAAAACCTCCGGGTCCGGGAGGCCTTTTTTGCCTGAATGAATTGAGAGAGAAAAAAAAAAAACACAAAACGTCACACACAAACATACATTTATTGGTAACATTTAAAGTTCTTCAAATAGGTGAGATTGTGAAAACATCTTTCATTCAGAGACTTCTATACACGAGCCTTTAATTTTTCTCTTGTCAGCTATGTTTTTGTTCTAGATTTGGATGTATGCTTGGTTTTTCAGGCACACATCCGAACGGAAACTTGTGAAATCTGCTTCCTGTAGGTTTAGGATCAATCTGACTGACATTTGGAGAAATTCATAACTTCATCCACCTTAAAAAAATCTCTCAATTTCACCTGAAGAGAAGTAACCCCGGTTTCACCTTGGATGTGATGTTTTTAAGGTGATGTTCACTGTAGTTTTTGGAATTGTGTCCCATAACTTCAAGGTGAGCCAACACATTTTCTCACAAGGTGCTGGGAGATTTTAGTCAGGCCTGGATTTATTTTTTTTTCTTTCTTTTTTTGAGCAATATGTTTCGTTCTCATAACCCCTGGCAAGTCCATAGAAAATATGGACATTTTTTTTTTTTTATCACATGTCCAACACAAATAGTCCTTTATGTAAAATCCTGCAGCTCTTTCCTTGTTGATGTTGGCATCTTGAAAGCCTCCCTGACCAGTTTCCTGCTTTCCTTTTCAAAAAAATCTCGGAAAAGTATCCAGTTTCTGTTACGTCACCGTTGGCCCACTTTTTCTCCAAATCTCGATGTCCAACTTTGCTGAAAACAATTGTTCAGATTTGTTAAATTTCTGCAAAAGGCTGCAAACAGGGTAATATATATATATATATATATATATATTTAAAATCCAACGAGAACAGCTGAGTTTTATTTCGAATTAGTCAGATTTAAAATAATAAAAACTCAAGGTGACTGAATGCTGAAAACGAACTGAATGATTATTCAGCAAAGTGTTAGTTCAATAGTGAGCATATCAAGACACCCTGGCCTTTCCCCTCACACATTTATCTGTTTTCCAGTTGAATTGTTACAACCCCTCACTTTGTGTGATGTCAAGTTTAAAACCAGTTGTTTTAAACTTCTTAAATATCGCTCCAATTCTTGATATGTACAAGTTTAGACCAGCAGAAACTTTTATATGGCAATTTCCTGATCACAAATCTGCTGTACTCGAATGCCTTGTCCTCTTTTCTTCACCACCTGAAGAAAGAAAGGTGAGAAATTTTCCAACATGTCATATCACACAATTACTAATTAAAAGTTGCTCGACAGTCCGATCAACTCAAACTCAGAGAGCATGTGTAACAACTTAACAGCGTGCATGAACAATTAAAAATAAAACTCCTGCTGACAGTCCTCAGCGCCTCAGACCTCACCTTTGACCCCTAGGGGCGTGGGGCAGTCCTCAGGCACAGGCGGCAGGATCCTAGTGTAGTAGCTGAGGTTGTAGTAGGACTCCCAGCTGATGTAGTTATATTTTGAATTGAACGTGGGAGGACTGGGGATCAGGTTGGACCTCACTGTTGACAAAAGGAAGAGAGCTAGCATAAATAAATGCTGTGCTCCGTGACCCCAGCGAATCTGTCTAAACGATCATCTGACCCGTCAGAACCAGCCGCATCAGGACGTTCCGTAAGAACGTGTTGTTGATGATGTCCCACAGCCAGTGGAAATGGGTGAGAATGTAGTGCACCACTTCTGGACTGGGCCTGAGGAACCGACGCACCCGCGTCCAAAGTTCAGCTATGATGAGGGGGCAAAAAAGGGAGGCGGGGGGGGGAAAGAGGAAGTAAACCCACTTTTTATTATTTTTTTATTTCAGTGTAAATGAGAACAACTGGGAATGTGGAGAGGAAATGTGCTTTACGTAGCTGAGTCATTATGTCATAGTCCATCAGGGGCCTTTGTAAGCCTTAACAGCTGAGGCCACCCACATCTCTGCATTCACCGACTTCATAAACTGGGTCTAACAACATGGTAACTCATTCTCATTATTGAGCTACAAATCCTGAATCCAGGATTTCCCTGTCAAAAAGATAAAACGCCTTCAAACCACAAGATCAACATTGGGCATGTTTTCCCAAGGGCTCTTAAGCACCAAAATGTAACTTATGGGAATCCTGCCCTTCATGAGGAGATTACTTTGTTACAAGAATTAAACTTATCTACCATCTTGGACCCCAGGGAACATGAATCAAAGGATTTTATTTTAGCATTGTGCGTCGGGCGGCACAGAGCGTCTGCTGAGGTGCTCTCCTTATTAAAAAGCATCAGTGTGGAGTCTGTCTCTGCTCTACAAATAATAATGAAATAATGACCTAAGTCAGACACTTACAAAATGTGACATACGAAAAAAAACAACAAAAAACCAAAACGTTATTTCCTACATGTCTGCTGCGGTCCCTTTGATCATGTGCCGAGATTTGTAACATACTGCAGCTGAAATGAGGTATTTCCATTCACTGTATGAAATGCCACATCATAGTTTCTCCTTTTTGAAGTCAGACTGAAGTCTTCCTGTCTGACATCAGTTAGCATTGCGTGCTCCGCCATAATGACAGCCGCTACATCTGGAGGAAAAAGAGGGAAGCTCCTAGCCCTCCCTTGTCAAATACAAAGTGAGGGGTGTGACGGCATCCGTTCTCCATTGTGTGTGTGTGTGTGTGTGTGTGTGTGTGATGCTCTTCATAAAAGAAATCACATCATAAAGGATGTGATTTCTTTTATGATAAAGGATACTGTATGAAAATATGGCTGTAAAAATGGTATATGCAACCAGTGACTCCTGCAAACACGACTCCACCGGTTTTCTGAGGGAGAATGGGCCAGGATTCCCGGAAACATTAAGGGAAAGTCATCCGAAAAGTCAGATCATAAAAAAACTATGTAGACGTTCACACCCAGCCCCTCTCCTCCGGCTCCTTTAACTCTGCTGGTCTTTTCCTTCCTCACTTTCCTCTCATTCCCCCCCCCCGCATCACCATTAAAAGTAATTGTTGCACTTTAAATGTCTGTCAGACTCAGAGTTTGCATAACCCCTGACTGCAAACCACAGCAGGGTGACTGTTTCGTGGAAATGAGAAGCAGACCAGTTCAGGCCTCTGCAGAAGAAATCAACAGATTAACTTCTGATCCAGCTGCTCTCCTGCTGGCACTTTCACCAGATTTTCCCCAAATATTTGGTCTAGACAAGGACGGCTTCGACTCCGTGAGCCAGGGAGCTTTGTTGCAATATAACAAGAATCCATCTTGATCCGTAAGCGACTCTTTGGAGAAAACACGGGTCTTGAATTCCTGAGCAGTGTAATAACGACGGAGGAAATGAGAGGAGGCCCTTTTGAAGATGAGTCGACTCACGGACGGTGCAGTTTTCTCCGTAGTATCCGGTGTGAGTGCAGTCACACTCATACTTGTCCTCGCCGTAGCGCACGCAGACGCTCCAGTGCTGACACGGGAGGTAACAGCATGGGTTCACTGTGGAAAACAGGAGGAAAACCTGAGTTACAAACTCTCCCATCTGGTCATAAAAAAGAAGGTGACTCATTCAGTGGTTATAAGCAGTCCCTGGCACACACTGCTGCCAAAAAGGCCAAGTTTTTGTAACATAATTAACCAAAATAAATTATTTCAAAAATCTTTCCGTTCTGAGACAAACACGCTGCATTAATGAACAAAAAAACACATTTTTAAAAGCTGCAGTAAACTGATTACATAAGTAAAACTTTGTTGGACCACCCTTTGAGTCCTTTCCAGGATTCATTCTTGCGTGCATGCCGTCAACTTTACATAGTGTAATTAAGGGTAAATAAAGTCCAGCTGTTCTAGTGGGATTTTCCTGATATTTGCTCATTTGCAGCTTTAGGTAAAGTCCAGTTTGTAGACAGGTTTGTTTGTACAGCTATATTCCCTCAAAAGACAAGATCATCTTTTGAAAACTACATTTTGCATTTGCTCAAGTTATAGAAATAACCTACTTAACAACACACCACATCACTAAAAAACCCACTAAATCCATGGTAAAGCAAGGTGGCGGTACCATCATGCTCTGGGATCACTTTTCTTCACTAACTAAACTTTTTGTCATGTTTAGTGAAGTGGAAGTGATATGCAAGTTAAAGAACAACACACAGAAAAAAAGGTTACACCAGAATTAAAGGAAATGTCAGTCTATCAACACCAATCGCTGGAAAATCTGTAGCGTCACCTGAAGAGGGCAGTGGTAGAGAGAAATCAACCCTGGAAAAAAAAAAAAAAGTGGGAAGCCTAATGTTGCCAAGTCAAGCTGTGGAATGCTGATACTCCAAACCAAATAACACAGAATGCCGAGGTTGGAGCGCACTTGACACAATACAGGTGGGAATTATTTTTGAAAAGATTCATCATGGTCAATTTCTTTTTTCCGTCACAAAAATAAGGCAACATGATAAACACACAAACCTTTTCGAACCATCACATAAAGCCAAAGGGTGGGGAACAGAAATCAGGCACTGTTGTTGCTGCCTCTCTCCATGTGAGCAGTTCTCGTTACTTGACACTAACTTACTTCCTACAGCACCATCTGTTCGGGTCAAGCCTGCCATAACGCTCCCAACTTCACACACAGCAGATATGTTTCGGAGACAGATGTGAAGTCTTATGAGCTTCAGGGATTTGTCTTTTAACCCTCAACAGGATCGCACTCTGACTTTCCTTTTGTCCCCTAGTTTAATTAAATTACATTTTTGTTCGTAATCTAGTAAGACAATCTCGACCGTGCGGGAAAACAGAACAATAACTGTGTGCAAAATCAGATAAAAGTACGGTTAAAATCGGTGTTTAAAAGGAATTGGATGGCTTCTTTAACATACTTGTGCAAACATGAACGCCTTCATTTAAAGCCAAGACTATTTCAAGGGAAAACTTCATTAATTTCTAATGAATAAACGATATCAAAGAAGAGTACAAGATGAAAACTGGACACAGCGATGTCAGAAGTTAGTTTGATTTAAAACGTATTTATTTGGTTTTGGGGTTTGTAGACCATTTCTTACACATCATGTCTGACAACTGCAAACAGAGAAGAAAATGATAAACTGTGACAAACCAACTACAGTACGTCTGCTAAACAATGTTATAAAACGATGTGATTTATTCTCCTGTTGTTTATTTAAGCCAAACTGTAAACTCGCCAAGTTAATCATGACTGGGTCTCATGTAACATTAACTCAGATTCAAATCGGTTGTAATTTATAGACCTCTAAACCAAAGTTCTGCCATTCAGACGGCGAGAAAACGTTTTTACCGTGAGAAATGTGCAGAGGTTCATGGCTGAAAATCTTCCCTCAGCCTGCAGGTAGACGACAGCCTTACGACTATTACTTTACAACCACAAACCTCTGGGGGTTGAGAGTATGCGTGAAACTGAATGAAAATGGTTTACTGGTTTTCAAGTTTTTTTATGTAAAAATCTGAAACATGTGGCATACATTTGTAATCTAGTAAAAAAAAAAAAGTTTAAGGGGTATAAACACTTCATCCCACCGTAAGTTTCAATGTTTCTTTCTGTTTTTTACTTGGTTTATGTGAAGCACAAACTCAACAGCTATGCCGCAGCCAAACATTTGCCCACTCACGCTCATCTTTGCACAACTGCCTTGGAACAGTACACAACATTCCCACACATGAAACAAAATTTATTTATTTTTTCCCCCCACTTTAGTTTTCTTTCGAATCAAACAATATCAACACAATGAGTTGATTAGTTCGCTGCAGTGGCGCCGGCACCCAGACTGCGTTACCTAACAGCTTCCTACTGTTACCAGTCGGTGCATTCAGACAAGCTGCAGATTGATGGAGGATTTAATGTAGCGGAAGATAACACACACTTAGAAATAATCATTAACTTTCCTTTTTACAAGTCAAGTGAAGCAGGCGGCGCATAACACAACCCACATGAAAAGCGCATTGTTTGTCCGTGGAGAGAAGAAAGGCGAGAAACAAAGAGGAGGGGATCGAGTTTCTGTGGCATAAATTAACTGGTTCACACAGGCTTTTTGTGGGATGACGGAGACTTTTGTAAATCATTGCCTAAGGCTCTGCATCACACTGCATGACTCTGTAGGTACGCTCACAGTGAGAGATGGGTGGTGAACCATGAAATATCCAAACACTTCCTACGTTCTGTGAAGGTGGTTTTATGCAGTTCACTGTTCATGCAAAGATACGCCGCCACCATAACCCCTCTCTCTGAGCCTTATCAGAACCAGGAATCACACCTGACAGCTATATAAACTCGACCGAAGACCATCTGATTTCTCGGGTCAAAACGGATTCGAATCTTGTTTTAGCTTGACCTGAAATGAACCACAAACACGAATGAACCACAAACTTCTGAGATGAGTTGTTCCAGGTAAAACGATCCAGAGCGAGATGGCACAGGAGGCGTGAGAGGGGGATGTGTCCGTGCAAGACGGACTGGAAAAGTCTGACTAAGATGAACAAATACTTGGAATTTCCCCCCAATACCGAGTATTTGCTAAAAGCTGAAATTGTGCTTGTATTGTGATTGGATGAATGACATTCAGATTTATGACTATTTGGCCTGAGGTATTTTATTGATTTATTTGTTTATTTAGAAGATTTTAAGAGAATGCGCTGTCAGAGTTTTGCATGTGATTGATTTGCTTGGCAGTAACTTTCATTTAAACATTCCATAATTCCTAATGCAGTGATTCTGTTTACAGATTGGATCACATCAGATTAAGTCAGGGCAAAACAAATGACGATAAGTAGATGATGAAAAAGATTTTCCTTTTGTTTTTGATTTCAACTTTCAAAAGAAAATTAAACTATTCATGAAACCAACATTTTCTCAGCGACAATCTCAGTGATGTTTTTAAATAGCACCAGAATCATGTTTGCTTTAATTTCAGAATTATCCACTTAGTTGGTTTTTGAACAGATATCCTTCTGTGACGACAATCATAACATCAGAACCTTCCCCCCTTTGGTTTTCATCTTTCTTAAAAGCTTAAAAAGAAAATTGCGTCAAACTTCCACATGCAACTGCATCTGATGCTCGCTAAAACAGCAGGACTCTCTACCTGCCAAGACATGCCTTTGTTTTCTTGGCTCCAGGAATGTCTGATACCCCCACACCAACCTAACCTGCCATGTTCAGATTAAGAACTGACAAAACCAAGAGGGATCACGAAAACAAGAGCTCCGCTTTAAACTCCACGTGTGTTTTCCGAAGCTCCTCTGAGACTAACATCGTGGGTTTATAACCCACTAACCTCCTACCCACCTGTGCTGGTCGTAACCTCATCTCCCCGGCATCCGGGCTCCCGCAGGAGCAAGAGAAGAGCACAAACTGATCCAAGGATAGAGGCTTTGGAGAGAGAGAGAGGGAGGTAGAGAGAGAGAAAAGAAAGGATTAAATCAGTTTTAACAACTCAACACATGGCGAAAATAGAGGTAATAACTACACTGACCATAGCTTGAGATCCTAATGCATGCTGATACAAGAGGGGCACAAACGGGGGCTGCAGCTGCATACGCTTACCTCTCATTACAGCAGCCTCAGTTCAGGAGGATGTCATTCCAATTTATAAAAACAGCAGGAGAGGTGCAATAATACAGCAGGCAGGATGAGAGTCAGAGGAAGGAGACTCAGCAGCTGAAGGACAGAGTGAGAGCAACTGGACTAGCTGTCCAACAGGTCGCCTCCCATTTCTGAGAACTGCTGTCCCACCACCTCCCATCAGATGGGAAGAGACAGAAAGGTGGCCGCTCTTTATTGCCTCCTGCTGGTGGAATGTAATGAGTCTCACCCCTTCTTCCTGGAAAATTATTTATTGCCCAATAAACCAATAAAGTTTTGGGGTTTTTTTTAGATTCCCATTTACTGCACTTTTACAAACATTTTCTCAATTATTCACTAACCTTACATCAACTAAGTGCATGTGAAAACCAAAAACATAAGGCAATCTGACATGTCCTTCAGGAAACCAAACTCCTACCTTAAAGTCTGGCAACTGCAATCATTGCAGCAATCTATCACCACCCAGCAAGACAGTAAAATAGATTGTAGTCTAAGTAATGGGAACAACTCGAAACTAGAGGCTGGCCAGCAGCACCGCTTTGCCAGAGGTGGAGGAGTGTGCTGGTTGTGTAAAACAGAGAAACCAGGCACCAGTTTGCAGAAGAATGTTGGGAAATGCTGCTGGGCTTATCTGTGACCGAAACCAGACCAACGTTATGGGTTAGAGGTCAGCGTGCCAGATCTCAATAGATAAAATATTTACATTTGTTGGAAAACCATTAGCATCTTTATGTGTAATCTGTTGGTTCCTCGTTTGAAGTAACACATCTGGGTTTTTTTTTTTACTTGACTTAACGTTAGGTCACTTTGGAGGTAATTTGCTTTTCTTTATATGGATGCCTCCGCTGACATTTTCCAGCCTTACTCATAAAATTTAATCATTTGACTCACTTGTAAACAGACGGTCATCTTCGGAGAAGTTTCAGCATTGTTTGGTGCTTTATAAATATTTACTTGTTTCATAGACTCCCACCCCGCCCCCAAAAAATTCATCTCCCAGCTGGATTTTTCCAGATTGCATAAACATGGCTGCTGCCTCAACCTGAAGGAAATTCATCCCTGGCAGATATGCAAGAGCAAAATGCAGACTCAAAGTCCTCAGCTCAGCAGAGCAGGGATGTTTTCTCTGCCTGTTGAAGCAATTTCTGCCCAAAAGCTGCTGCTGGCTGCATGAACTGTTAGTGTTGCGCAAAACAAATTCTGTGTCCAGCATCCAAATGGAAACGGCTCAAATCATAAATGGATGACTTTACTCAAGAGATCCAAAGTCAAAAACTCAATTACAGAAACCTTTCAAGGATCAGTAAACTGTTAACATGCTTTATTTTTGCCAGATGAGATTTAAATTCAGGTTTAGAGCTTTACTATAATTGTACATCACCAACTATTTCAATTTGACAGTTTCTCAAACTCAAAAGATGTAAATAATTATGCTGCATGTCAAACTTTAATTGTACATCTACAATTATAGTAAAGATGGAGTACAAAGGCCTCATTACAAATGCTATTTTGCTCAACTTTAAAGTATTAACAGATAAGCCTTTATTTGTACTTTTAGCAGACATTTTAGATTTTTACTGAGACCACTTATATTTTCAATTTAAAAAAAGATACATTTCATTAGCTAATGATAATTAGATGTGACCCATATAAAGATGGGACCAATGAAAGTGTGTTCTGCACTTTCATTGAGATTCTCAGGAGTGAATCTGTCTTAAATGGATAATCAGATTCCCCTTTCCACAAACAGTATGTGGCACTTCTAAGACAGAAGGAACACATTAAGAATTCAGACCTTAAAATTTAATTTATCTCTTAATTAAAGACAATAATTTATATTTACTTTGAAAAACATACTAAATGCAGCAGTCTAACATCAGACCTCAGATTCATCCCCTATGGCAGTGTTTCCCAACCCTGGTCCTCAAGGCACACTGACCTGCATGTTTTAGATGTTCCCCTGCTTCAACACACCTCATTCAGATGATTGCAGTTCAGCAAACACCTCCTAATTGAAATCACCTGTGCTGAAGCAAGGAAGCACCTAAAACATGCAGGGTAGTGTGCCTTGAGGACCAGGGTTGGGAAACACTGCCCTATGGAAAGCATTTGGGCTCAATCTCCCTCTACAACATGTAATCCATGGAATGATAACTGGACAGCACTGAAAAAGCAAGTTATCTTCAAACCACCAGCAGTCTCCTGGAGACATACTTTGTAAACAAATCCAAATAAAGTTAGACTAAATCATAATCTGAAAATCAGATACAACTTGGCCACCCAGAAGCGAACACAAAGTTCTGGCCTCAAACTGGTCCACCCCATGCTCATCGGCCCCCAGATAAAAGTGGAAAAAGACACGACGCCGAAACTCCAATTTATCATCACATTTATTAAACCAAAAATGTGTCATTTAGGATGAGCTGGAGGCAGCCACTGCAGCACGTCTGGGCTTGGGGGTAGTGCCTTCCCGGAAACCATTCCTGCAAAAAAATAATAAAAAAAAGTTAAAGCCATTTAACATTAACTTAAACTCATGATACTGGTTAAATGTATCAGTTTGTAACAGTTGATAATTAAGGACATTAAGGATATTTGTTATTCCTATTTCAAAAAAATAATAAAAACACCAGGCACCCTTTCCTATAAAAAAGGAGTGATCTTGCTGCAAAACAGCCAACAAGACTGATAAAACATGCTTAAGGTAAATTAACATCTATTTAAAGATGGAACAGAGATCACCAGGATCTAATGTCACAAACTGTCAGGTTAGCCCCGCCCCCATCAGGACAATTAGGTAATGAACAATGAAAATTCAAATAGCTTCATTTCCTTGCAAAAAACAATAATCCTCAATTTTTTGTCAAAAGTATAAAACCATGAATAACTAGTGACATGATTTACACTTAGAAATGTTCCCTCCTAATTTCCTGTTTTGCCAGACAGCTGAAATATGTAGTCAATCTTCTAAAGTTCAAATAGCAGCAAATAAGATTTTTAACTAAATTCATAAATTACCAACATTTTAAATGAACCAATATACATTTTTAAAAACCTGCAAGATATTTAAAGCAACTAACAATTGTGCATATGAAAATAAAATCTTCTCTAAAGGGAATCCAAAGAAAATAAATGTTCCTGATCTAAATATTGTTTATTTCTCCATCAAAGGTCATGAAGTTCAGCATCAGGTTTTCCCAGTAGTGAATCTTTTTGTCTTAAATGGATAATCAGATTCCCCTTTCCACAAACATTTCTAAGAGTGGAGAGAAAAAACTAAATTATGCTGCTTGTCAAACTATAAATGGAAGTGGGGCTTCTAGATGAAAGGCTGATGTTTTCCATTTATGACTAAAGTAAATAAAATAGATAAATCCTCCTTACAGTCTACCTGTATGATCATTTCCCCTTGGATATTTAGTTTAGAGCCATCTCCAGGTAAACTAAGAAAAACTCGTACATCCACTTAAGGAAACAAATTTGTTTGGTCAAAACCACTTATATCAAAGTTTTTGCTTAGAACGTTTTCACTAAAACCAAACTCGAAAGACGTAAACAATGTGGTTAGAAATTCTGCCTAATTTCCCAAAATTCTGGTTTAACATTTATAACGAATAAAACCATGCAAACAGTGTCTATTTGTATACAAGTCTTAACCGTTCTGTGGATTAAAAGTTAGCGGGAGGAATCTTGCTTATATTTCCTGCAGGGAATATCAACAACCCCCAGTGTTTGCAATTGGTTACGATTTGACAGTGTTTCTCTAACCCAACAATTTGTGATGTTAACACAGTCAGTGAAGCTTTTCCTAATATCCAAGTCTCATTGGGCCAACTTTTTTTTTTAATCATCATTCATCTTTTTTGTGCATTTCCACACATTCATTAAGATACTTTAACTCCAACTTAAGTGAGGAACACAGAGGAAACTACAGGCACAATGTGTTTAAACACAGGAAACTATGTTTTAACCTGACATTTGTTACTTTTTTTTTCAATAACAAAATCACTTTTGTTTTTTACTGTGATCTAAACTGAACAAGCATTTTTCCTCCCACGTGCACTCCTCACCTGAATCTGCGGTAGACAACCTTCAGGTGCCTCAGACGGCCGGTTCCAGTGGTGTTCCTCCTCTTAGCCTTAGCGCTCCAGTTGTCTAGAATCAAAATAAGATCCTACTTTGTTAAAAAAATAAAATAAAATCCTCGAGATATACAGGAAATACCTATCAAGTGAAGTTTAAGCTAAAACATCCCCAACACGGGACATACAATATATCCTACACAACTTACATTTTCTCTTGCGCTTCTCGGGGTAGCCACACTTGCCGCAGGAAGACTTCTGCAGATGATAGGCCTTGGCTCCACAACGACGGCACAGGGTGTGCGTCTTGTTTCGGCGCTTACCGAATGACGATGTTCCCTTGGTCTGAGGAGGGAGAAGAGATCAGGGAGGTCAGAGTCGTACTCTTTAAAAACTTTAAAGTCACGTTAAAATCGAGTAATGTCTTGTCTCAGTACAAATAAATGAATCACAGAAAGTCATTGGTTCAGACATTTGTTTGGTAGCATCATTGACAAGACTTTACCACGCACACATAGTTGGTTGTGATTCAACACCAACCTCAAATGGCTTATTTATAATAATAGCAAGCGTCAGTCTCAGTATCCAATTTTCACAAACTTGTACGGGCAATGAATTAAGGGCTTACTAAAGTAAACACTCGACACAAATGAATAGCCACGCCATAGGTTAGTTTAACACATGCTTAGTATTTATACAAAACTCTTTAAACTGAATTAAGATCCGCAAAGTAAGTTATTCCACGTCATTCTTCTTAACTTAATCTCATTTCAGGTACTGCAGACTTGACGCTAACGCTAGCGAACAATGCTACTAAGATGCTGCGGAAACGTATTATAATTTCATAAAACGATTAGATTTTTCTTATAAATACTTTAACTAAAAGGTGCCGCTACTTATAAGCCATCAGAAAAGTGTCAGTTTGTCTCAAATAAACGTTTGATTAAGCAGATGTTAAAAGATTTCTCTTTGTCAGCGTTGCTTCTCACCATTTTCGCCCAGTGGCTGTGGGAAAAGAGACCGGAAGAGAACCCGGTACGGCATCAAATCACATCCGTGCTACGTCCGGGGGTAGCAGAGAAATGAGTCCGTCTTGCTACTTGGAGGGAGAAAAAAAATCCTCCATAAGTAATCAAAAATAGGGTTTTAACCCTTGTGTTTAGAAATGGGGTCCAACCGACCCTACACACGTAAAACATGTATCATTTGCCACAGTCCTCTTCGTTTGCCTCAGTCCTCGCACGCACAAGGGTTAATTAAACAACAACGTTGTTTATGTGTTGTAAAGCCTTTTGCAGGAGCCAATGAAGATCTACATGTATTTATTTGCATAATCCATGTGTGTGCTATAAAACACGTACAATAAATACAGAAAATTGGCTAATTCACGTTTTACACCACAGAAAATGCAATATCAAATCCTATTTGTGGATCTACAATAAAGTTTTGTTTAAAAAATAAAATAAAGAAAAAACCACACACTACATAGACGTCGTAGCAACTTCTTTTATTAAACAAATGTCTTAAACTCAAGTAACTTCTATGACATTATATAATGTTAACAGTAACAGTAAAGATAAATATAGAGAAATAAATACATAAAATACATTTTTGAAAATTTGAGTAAATGAAATATGTTTCTAAGTGGCTCAAATTAGATATCGACCAGATCTTTGTAACTTAACCCCACAAAATATACATACATACATACATACATACATACATACATACATACATACATACATACATACATACATACATACATACATACATACATCAGATATGGAACATAGCCTGGATATATACTTTTGTTGTACATTTTAGTTTTTTGAGTGTGTATGAATGTTTAACATATACTTACTTTAAAAACATGAGTAAGCTTTTGCCCCTCAATACTAAGGCCAAATATAGCGACATTGTAGGTTTCATTTATGCTTTTCAAAAAATCTCTGTTCCTATCATATTGTTGGTTGTTTATTTTGTGATATTTGTGTGTTTGTTTCAAGGTGTGTGTGTGTGTAGGTGTGTGTAGGTGTGTGTGTGTGTGTGTGTGTGTGTGTGTGTGTGTGTGTGTGTGTGTGTGTGTGTGTGTGTGTGTGTGTGGAGGGGTATAGGGTCGGGAAGTGAGCTCAAGATATTGAAAAACAATTGTTTGGAGAATTTTTCAAAAATTCTGTGATATACTGACTTTCACTTAACTAACAGTTTATCTTTTTTATAAATCAGCAACCTCACAGTCTACTTCATGAATGCCCTTTGCTACTTCATGCTTATATTATAAATCACTGGCAACATTTTCAAAGAACTTTTGAGTGAATAAAATAAGATATGACAGACAAGATTTGAAATAGTTTGCATTGCTGTGGGGATTGCTTATTTATTGATCAGATCAGATAATTTCTTGATCACGGTAAGGTTGAACTTTGTTTTGGTCTGGATTTTAAAGGTGTTTGACTCACTAACCATAATGCTTTTAGTCAAAACTGATCAAGCATAATTTTTTTAGAGCAAAGTTTAGAGTGATGTAAATTCTATCTTTTGAAATGTGAACAATATGTTGTCATAAGTGGCAATAAATCATTGTAAATAAAAAAATTACAGGTGTACTTGTAAGGTTCAAGTCTTAGTCCACTTATTTTTAACTTATATGAAAATTAATTATAATTTTTAATATCTTAATCCAGGTTTTTGAATGTATTTTGAGAACAGGAGGGACATTGCACCAGTTTTAACACAACTGAATTTGCTGGGGCACGGTTTGAAAGACATGCCTCTCAGTAACTGCAAGTAAAAATGTTAATTTATTTCCCTTCCATGGTCACACCTTGTAAAACAATAAAATGCAAATAAAATCCAAAGGACAATGAGGAATTATCACACAAATCTAAAAATATTGAGCCAGTCAGTCAATCAATTAATCCGGCTTTACTTACAAAGCAATTCTATAACACGGGAAAAAGGCAACTCACAATGATTTACAGACGAGGTATGTCTTACAATCATGTTGGATTCTCATTTAAATTTGACAAACATATCAGGATGTTAAGCAGTCGCAAAAGTGAACGTGCATACTTTTAGACTAATTAAAGAGTCTAGCATTTCATGCCTTCACTGTTTTCTTATTTAATTTACGTTGTTAATGTCCGTAGAAAATGCTCCTGATTGTGATTTCAAAAGCAGAATGAAGGTTTGATGTACATCCACAGTCTTTTAAAGAACATGGGATCAGTGTAGAACCGTTGAAATCACTGAATATTGTTCTACACTACATTGTTTAGATTCTGAACAGCAGCTGACCTGACACCATTCAGTCCACAGGAGTGTAGCATGGCTTGTAATTGGGGCAGCACAAATTGATTTTTATGCTGCCCCCTGTCACAATGGCATCCTGGGCAGTGAGCCATTGCCGGTGGAGGAAGGAGGCTGTAAAATCTTTATATTTAGCATCATCCCTGGTGCCCTTTATAGCTTGCAATCAAGCTCACATCGTACCAGGACAGTTTGGGAGCAGCCTCTCCACAATTCCCTGCACCCGTGTGACCTAGATAGTCGAAGATGTTGTGAGTGCGCCGGTGCATCCTTGAATAGCAGTCCATGACCTTGGGCTTTCGCTGAGTAAGGACCATGTGAGAGGAGCGCGGCGCGCTCCCGTCAGCCTGGCTGAGAAAAGGCGCATCCTCCCTTTTTTCATTGCAGTCACGTCTCCTTGCACAGATTTGAGATGAGGCACAAAGGGATGTGAATTTATCCTGTCAATATTATGTCAGCAGATTAGTGTTGGCCAACAGGAGGGTGAAGCCTCACATCGTATTTTGCGTATCCCTCCAAATTTAACCCTTCGGGGGGGTTTCTCCGCTATTCTCCACAACCTGCGATGCCTACATCGGACCGAGCGACTGCACCTCGTTGAGATCAAGAACCAGGCGCACCTTCAGAACCCTTTGATGATTCTTCATCTGACCACCTTTGCGTAACGAGTGAAACCACAGATTTTTTGGGGGGTGGAGGGGAAAGGAGTGGGGAAATCGGATGTGTTTGCAGAAACCATCAGATCTGTTAGTGAATTAGATGATGCTTTCCATCCATCAACAATGATGCTCTGGATTGAGAGCGGACAAACGGCGTAGAAAGGTGGCGGACAATGTCCAGCTCAGCTCAGCGGGTATTGAGGCACCTGTGATCCTGGTTCTGGATGCGGCGCAGAGAGACACCTACCCGGGTGTCACCGTCAGCTCTGGATGCTGCGCCGAAGGATGGCATACACCGACCCGTCGTCGGGCAAAGATATACTCGGCAGTAGATCCCTGTGTTTCATATTTATTTGCGCATTTGGACTCGTCACGCTTTTACAACAGATTCTTTATGGGAAAAACTACATCAAGAGGTAAGTATTGATCTCCTCCTCCAATTAGTATCTCGCTTGTAATACAAGGATAAAATAATCAGCTCTAAAAAAAAAGCATGCTTTCATAGTCATTTTCATACTGGTGAATAGTTTAGTAATGATAGACATAATATGCATGATAAAATAAAGAAAATTACTCATTCTAAATGCAAGTGTTTTGAACTGAACTACACATTGAGAAGCAGGGGTAAACAAGCATTAGATGGCCTATTAGAACAATAGCAACTAACCATCCATCTTTTTTTTCCCAGCAGCATAGAATTTATTTTTTGGTGTTTTCTGAATATTAAGCATCATGAATCATACCATAAACAGCGCTTCAGCTGTATATGGTAATGTTTTCCCTTTGTTTTTGTTACTTTTTGTTTCTTTTTTTTCCCCCAAAAGCCTTTATTTTTCTGTTTCAGCCTTCTTGACTGGTCATAGCCTACATCTTTTAGAGGCATCCGATTCCGACAGTGTAAAAATGAAAGCTACTACGACGGCTGCAGATAGCAGCATGTTAAAAAGATGATGTGTATTTCTGATTGGTCCACACACAGTCACTGCAGAGCTGTGTCTTTTGCAGCTTTGCAAGATAATGTGAGGAGTCCTCTTTCACGCCCCTTTTATTTATTTATTTTTTCTTTTAAAACCCATTCAACGAGCCATCTTTCCCAAACTCTCAGGAGGTTTCACGCTTTCTGAAAGAATCAGCGTGAGATGAGCAGATGCAGAGAAGCTGGGATGTTAGATCTCTATGCCATTTGCAAAAAAAACAACTCACGAGGAACACCCATTTTTCAGTTCAAGAACAGGACATCTAAATACTTTTCTTCTTGCAGAGAGAGCACATATATGCTTCCTTCAACGCAAACATACATGTGCTGCAGGATGAGCTAAGCCCACCCCTCTCTGTCACCCTGCTGGGCCCAGTCTGATAAAACTCAGTTTGGATTCATGCATCCTGACTCCTCCCAAGAGAGATCCATGAATTCAGAGCCGATGCTCACGCACCTCTCTCCGTCTGTGCCCCCCTCCCCACCAACCACCTAGCCCACCCCCGACTTTACTCCTTGCTTTTTCCACCAAGCCCATATGGGAAAGAGGTGGGAACGAGCTTCACAACGGATTCCAGTGGGATCAGCGGCAGCCATTTTGCTACAGTCTGTCAGCACAAATGGGGAGACGGTGGGGGAGAGACTGCGAAAGGGTGTGATGAAATGAATGTGATTGCATGAGTGTGCGAAATGCGGAGCGAGGGAGACAAAAGAGAAGCTGCCATCTTAACAGTGTAAACAACAAGGAGGTCTTCCACATGGGTCTGACCACACCCAGCTTCCTCGCTTCACAAAGAGGATGTCAAATAATCCTGCAAACTGGGCATGTATGCATGCGACACAGAAAGCAATTGGGTGCCTGCAATGCATATCTCAGATGTGTTGTTGCTCTTTGTGCACATCAATCCCAGAGATTTCAAAAGGGCTACTCGGTAACTATACGAGGTCAACCATTAAAGTCAGAGATGAGGCGTGAACATTGTTACACTCAATAAATCTGGCCCTGTAGTTTCTGCAGCGCTGTGTCCCCATGAATCAGCTCTCCGCCCGCATTCCCCAACATCAGGTTATGAGGAAAGACGGACTGTGAAAACAGCAGAGCTACAGGTAGCTTGTTCTGATCCCTGCGAGTGACATACTTCTGCAAAGGAAGACAGTGGTGACATCTAAAAATACTCTGTCAGGGGGATTAGAGCAAACGCCACAGGTTGGGAAGAGGCCGGTGTGAAACCGTCCAAACACGACGAGTGGGTGTAAGCAGATTTGACTGCTTCTAGAGATGATCCATTTTAAAGAGTTTATTGTGTCAGAATTCATTCAGTCTATTCTGTCTGAAAGAAGAGTTTGTGGTTAGAAATGTGAGTCGGACTATCGGCTAAAAACTTTCAGCTTCAGTGAATATAAAACAACAAGCATTGGGGTGGATAAGTTTGAATTTATTGTAGGTTGTCTTAAATTAACTGAAAGTCATTCGTAATAGCTTAAATATATAAATACATCTATTTGGATTAATGTCAAAGTGCAGCTCTTTTTAGGAATGAACGCAGCTTATCGATTCATATGCAGATGTTTTATCATCATTGGAGATGCTGCAATTTTGTTCTCATTTGACCAAATCTTTCTCCGAGACTTTTGGGTTGTTTTTACATTCAGCTCCAAATTTTAGTCACCCTTGAAGAGCTTTGGAGTAGGATATGTTTGGTTTAAAAAATGTGTGTGGTTGGGGTCCATGCAACAAATATCAGTGAGGGCGTATGTCTACGGTGGAGCTTGTTAATATAATTAGAGACAATCTAAAATAAATTCAAAGTTGTGCACCCATTTCTTGTTTTTAAAAATCCTTAAAGTTGTTCGCTGGATAAGCAGTCCATCCTGAAAAGGAAGGATCCAAATCTAGTTCAACACCCCAAATGTTTTTGGAATCTAATTTTACTATGCCACAATGGCTACAAAACTAACAAAAACATTGAATCTTTATATTTCAAGAAAGGGATCTACTGAATTTGTGGCCCTGTTTCTTGCGAAACAAAACATTTAATGATACAGCCAATAAATAATTAAGATTTTGTCTGACTCTGTTTTGATGTATTGCCCAGGCAGAATGTGTGCTGTGGTAAGACATTCTGTCTTGACTCGTTTGTAAGGTGATATAGACCAGCTGCAGCAAAGAAAGAGACTATGTGCAAACAGAGGGTACATGCATGACTGTTTGGGATTTGAAACATTTGGGACCACTTGAACAGTTTTGCTGTTTCTCTTGTTGACCTCAGTCCCCACTGCATGAAACTGGAGTTATCCTTAATCTTTTGGTTGCGATTCTCTTGAAAGTTACTGCACCTCGACGCTCTCCCAAGGTTTATTCTGGATGATCACAATGCCAGAATTGTGCCTTTTGGGGCTTTACAATAAGAAATTAAAACTCAAGCTAGGAAGGAATTGAATCAATGTTAGCAGATGTTTATTTATAGGGAACATTCATCAAGCAGGTTTAAAGTCCTTCAGAATCTCAGTTTCTTTGCCTGCAGGCTCCTCGGGGTGGAATCAGAGGATGACAAGTGGACAGATCTGTGCTTGTTTGTCTCTTGACACTTGGATTACTGTCTGAACTGAGCACATAATTAAGTGAGCGGCAGCAGATAAATGGTCTAGTCGCCACTTAGATGGGATCTGGTCCAGCTCCCACTGTGGTAAACAGGGTAAATAAAGTTCTCCTCATCGTTGGATTCAAGATATTAGACTAAGAGATTTATGTAATCAGCTTTCAGTAGGCAGGCTTTAGGGGCCTTAATCGTTCTGCTTTGATTAGCTTATGCTCCATTTTATGCACGTTCCTGGCCCCCCCATCAAAAACTCCTCTGATTTGAGGATCTTCACTCCTACCGCTGCTTCACAGAGTGGGACGGAGATGCTGGAGAGGCACTCAGCGAGGCTAAAAGCGCCTGCAGAATGGCATTGACACAAGTCCCCCATGATGAACGCTCACTCACATAATGCATCCAGAGAGGCTCTTAGGGTTCACTCTCCCCCTCTGAAATTAGCTCAGCGCCCACGGGGCACTCACAGAAATGACTCACATGTACACTTGCATGACTGTCAGTCGCATATTAAAAGTTTTACACCCCGTCGTGCTTGGACAGGTGGAATGTGTTTGTTCAAAAATGCTGGGTTTCAACTAGAATCTCTCCCTAAAATCTAATACTTTTAAACTAGAAACCAAATTTTTAGTCACAAAAAAATATATAAAAAATTAGCACCAATAGTTAAACTGATGTTCTCTTTACATCCTCTTTACAAGTAACAGGCTGTGAATGTGGTCTAAATTGGCATCTTTATGTTGTTGGCTTTAAATTGGCAAGGGACTTGGCAAATCTGTTGGCATCAGTCCCTCAGATGCAATTTGACATTAGCAGTAACTTGACGCTGATTATTGTTTCTCGCTTTAAAGCACATTGCCTTTTAGTACATCCGCCTACGAGTCTAACCCTCCTGCAAGTCCACGTTGAACAGCAAAATTTCTAAGTCTCTCTCAGATTTAGGGAAACAGCCCAGCAGAGCATGAACTAATCGTGGTGTCGTCAGCAAAAAGTATCATTTTAAGCCATGTTTGGTGTCATACTCTGTTTTCTTAAACCTGTGCATGACTGAGGGTGTGAATGTTCGATTTTGAGATTCATGAGTGGATACGTGGAGTTGGTTGTCTGTGTGTGTGTGTGTGTGTGTGTGTGTGTGTGTGTGTGTGTGTGTGTGTGTTTGTCTGTATGTATGTACGTATGTATGTATGCACAGAACAAGGACTAAATAAATACCAAATAAACTGACTGATTTTTTTACTAGTGCACAACAGTTTAGCCGAGTCAAAGGGGACGAGACCGGAAATTGGACCGGCCCCGTTAATTTCTTCGATGACGGATCTCTGAAGCCTGCCAGAAATGGAAGGAAAAGGTACCTTTCCATCCCGACTAACTACACAACATCTCTATAAAAAATAAATAAATAAAAAGAATGAGTATGTGTGTGTGAGAAAGAGAAAGATAGAACTGATTATAGAGACGACCCAGGCCAGCATGTGTGGACTGGGAGATGCCCGTGAGTCTCCTCAGAGACTGTAGAAAGAGCACAAGCATCAGCAGCAGCAGCAGCACTTTTTTTTTTTCTTACTTTTGTTGAAAATCTGCAGGTTGAGGAAGTTGGCAGGGGGTGGTGATGGTACAGGACAACATTTAACTCTAACTTGACCTGTCTGCATGTTGACAGATGTTTCCGTCAGAATATTCAGCCAGATTCACAGATCTCCGTAATAGTCACACCCTGCCTAGCTGATATTAAGAAGAAAAAAAAACGCTCTCAAAGGTAGGCCTGTCTGAAGGCATTTTCTAGTCTTTTTTTCACAGAAACCCAAGAATGCTTCTTTCTTTGTCATTAGTTTGAAAGGTATAAACTCTCATATTTTTCAGTGGTGGTTGCACTTAAGATTTGCTCTTGCATGCCGTCTAACCCCGTCGACCACCCACCTCCCTCTCTCTCCCCCAAACCTCCTTCCACCCTCCGACGCTGGCTGAGCCACCGTCTCCTGTTGATGTTCTGGCTTCTCCTTGTCCCTTTGTGTCCCCATCAAGCACCCATCTCCAAATGCCTCCTCCTTCCCCCAAACCTGTGTGTCATGTGTTTCTGCACAGCTTTCTGTGTGTATGCCATGTAACGTATAGCGTGGACACTCTGCTCCTTCTATCTCCCCTTCTCACATCTGCATTGTCTCTCTCTGCGACCTGGACTTACTCCTTCCTATTATACTTTCCTGCTGTTACAAGAAGACAGGAAGTCCCTCCCACCCCCCTCCACCCTTTCAAATATCCAAGTCTTCATAACCGTTGTCAATATCTGAGGTAAAATGCTGGATTGGTCAATCCTAGACGCCTTACGAGATGAAGTTCATCTCGTCAAATTAATTACTTGATGTCTTGCTTTTAGACATGAACGGAGCACACTTGCAAAGGTTTCCATCATCTTAGCTAAAACAAAACAACCAAAAGAAATTGATAGCTGGGTTTACTACGTCAAGTCTGTTACACATACCCGGAATAACCTCAGAAATACACTGCATCATCAGGTGGATGTAGACAACCAGTTTTATCACTCCTTTTTTGTTCAGCTCCATCCCAGCATCTTGTTCCTTTTATGCATCACTTTCGTTGTATTGCTTGTTGTATTTTGTTTGTTTCATATCCTTTAAATCGCTCAACTCAATTACTTCCAAAGGCACAGGTAATATGTTTACTTTTCCATCTTTCAAAATCCATTGTCCCATTTAGTATTTAACAAATGCCATCACTTATTTGAACAAACTGACGTTGTTGCTGCTAAATCCCGCCTATCCCCAACTGCTTTGCATGTAGTAACAGCATATAGTAATTGATCATTGTAAAATGCATTCTGTGCATTGACTTATGAAGGGAACATTTCCTATGAAATGATTCAAATCTTATACTAACCTTTTATCTTTGGTTCATGATTAATAACCATTAGCAAGACAGTTATGCAAGCCTTGGCTTATTTTTTCTTCTGCCTTTAGATTATATTTATGTCTCTGTCTAATATCAGTGCAGCTTTTTAATTTATTGGAACTGTTTTGAATATGCATGCAAGTTGAAAGAAACCAATCAAATTTTATTCTTAGCCTTGTTTTTATGAATAAGCAGGTCAGTCTCGTAATTATTTTGGATACTAAAGGCTTAGCAATTCTCCAAGGAATAAAATTGTCTGCAGGCATTTTGTATATTGACAATTTGGTTGTGGAAACAAGTTTTCTTATTGAAGATAAAGGACATTAAAATAATTTATTTTAACCCTGCGACTACCAACCAACCCACGCTGCCTCCAAAACATGCACAACACTCAAAATAACAATATATTTCAACACATTTGAGAAATTAATACATGCAATACCGCTTAACATTGCAAAGTGAAATAATAATGACACAGCCAATATCAAACATAATGATTATAGATTAAGTGGGACACCCACAGGAATTGGCATGATGGAAGAAATTTTATTTATTGATTTATTTGGTAGGAGAAAACCCTCCTCCAAATCAAATCAAATCAAATTTTATTTGTATAGCACATTTCACCAGCAAGGCATTTCAAAGTGCTTTACATCATTAAACACAAAAACACAGAGTCATGCAACATTGTCTACTATGACTTGACTGAAGTCTTCCTGGAGAGCTTTCTATCACAGAGTGCGTTTTGCACTGCGCCCGTAATCTAAAGCCACAACCACAAATTTTGACATCACTGGCTTTCCATATAGTACCATTCATGAAAGCACTGGATCTCTGTCTCCAGGCTTGCAATAAAAAATGCAGACACTTACTTCTGCATGCACATTAACACCCTTGGAAAGTTCCATCATGTTATTATGCAAAAACTTTTTTGGGTGTTAGAAGTTAGGAACTTTCAGCACCTTTTTCATATCTCTGGAAGACAGCGCCTCTTCTCCACTGGTGGCTTTATTGCAGGTGTTGCAGATTACTGAGAAAAAAAAACAACTAAACAACAAAAACGGTAAAAGACAACACGTGCATGTAGTTTCACCATATAGGGCCTATATTGGTGAGTCCAAGCCAGTATGCAATTTGTATGCAGTGGAAATGTTTGTACAGGGCATGCATGCTTTCATTTGTATTTAGAAAAAAAAATTTAGATGTGTTCTTATTTTTAGTGTATTTTAGACAAAATATGTGGAATTGTAGAGGTGGCAAAAATAGGCACAAAATTTCAAAATTTCCTTCAAAATTGTAGGATAAAAGAAATCTGTAACACTGCCAGACTTTAAAGATAATGAATAATCAAGCTGATTTAAGAGTACAGAATAGACATGTAGGAAAACAATTACAAATTGAAATAATTGCTTGACATGCAACACACTTTAGAGACTTTAGCAAGATGCAGTTTAGAAATTTTTATTTATTTTTTCAGGACAAATTTCTATTAGCTGAATAAAAATGCCAAAAGCACTCTAAACACAGTAGAGACGGTTCATACCTCCTCCTGTTTTCCCTCTCTGACTCCAGACACAGTCATATAATTTCAGGCTGACTTATACTTATCACATATTCAAAAATACTCAGCCTGTTGATTTTTAATTAAATCAGTTTGAAGTCCACAACTAAGCTAAATTATTCAGATTTTTAATGCATAAAAAGGATGACAATTTTTTTGTTGCAAATGTTCTGGTTATTGTAAGCATCTCAGTGCAGTGATTTATGTATTTCTGAAGTAATTTGCCAGCTTATAGTGTGTCATATTATGATCCCTTGTTTGCATGACCAGTTGTTTCTGTGTATATGTCTCCAGTGGTATATAATCATGAATTATAGTTAAAATTCCCTCTTATTTTCAGTGTTAGTTACTGTGTATTGTGATAAAAAAACAAAACAAAAAAAAACACACAAACACTCATGCTCATATTCACCAGACATTACAGTGTAACCATTCCCAACACCTTTTTCTTTTCAAATGCTCTTTTATATGAGGAAAAAAACACATTAGAACCCCAAAATACCAGTTTAACGCCGTGCTAGTGTCATTATACCTAGTTTGACAAGTGAAAATATAAGAGGTTTTTCGTATCGCATTGGTTTAGTCTAAGATGTTACAGAATCTGGTGCAAGTGTCCATTAACCAGAATACTCCTGTCCTGTTTGTGATGCCAGAAAAATCAGTTGCATCACTTCTCTCATTATTTCATCCCAAAGTGCTACCTGTACTCTTATATTTCATAAGCTCAAACCATAGACATGCTGTGGCAAGTAATAGAGTGTTTATTTTACTGCTCATTTGTGCACATTGTAGCTAACTAAAACAGTTTGCTATCAATCTGTTGATTCTCTTGTGTGCCAGCTGCTGCGGGCAGAGGATGACTGTGTTTATCCCTCCAGGTATCTGGAAAATTATGACGGCTCTTTTGAATTCAACTCCACGGCTTGCAGGGAGCTCAGACAGGAGATTATGGATGTCAAAGTCCTGACGATGTGAGTGATTGTTCATGACGCCGCCGATGTTCACACTGGACTATTATCACTCATCTGCCAGGAAGGTTTACAGTGACTGGCCTTGATTGTAAAGATGTTGATTTGACTGTAGAATTGTGCATGGCTACTTCCTAACTATTTAAGATCAATACAGCTCTGCCTTATTGTATGTTTGCCTGTTTTCACCTTCTGAAGAGAAGCAAAACGCAATAAAACTCACTGTTATGTTAGGCTTTTATACAAGTATTACCAGGAGTTTCAGTAAGTGGGGATTGTACTTTGAATGTGCTTGGTGTGAGAAATTAAATGCAACAAAGGTCTTAGTTTGATCCCTGAGCTGAGGAAAGGAATGGATTAAAAGATATATGCTGAGACAGTGAATGAAAAACATAACTGTGTCCCAACTTTTGGATTATTGATAGCAATGACCCCAAGCATAGTGTGCTGAGCCTTCAGAATTACTTCTGTGAAATTGTGAAGTTGTCGCTAAATTAATTTTTTCTAGGCCATGCCAATCAGATTTGGTGTGTCTTGTGTTCACTTTTATTGTTATGTTTTTATATACTATCATTTGGTAATGAGACAAAAATACTGCAACAACTCAGAAGGAGCTCTTTCTTGCAAGTATTTCCCTATAATAAATGGAAATAGTTGGAGATGAAAAATAAACCCAGAAGGGTTTGAGTTTACACTTCCAAACATTTTGAGCTTTCTAGCTTTAAAGTAAGCGGATGAATTGCCCTTTTAATTTGTGACTCACCACCAGTCACTCAGCTCTGCAGAGGCCTTGTAACGAGTCATTCATTTGATTCTGGTGTATTGGAAAAAAGGATGCATCTAAAAGTTGTCGGATGGTAGCTCTCGAGGACCAAACTAGCTCACCCCTGCTCTCCAGGATGCTATAAATAACATTTACATAATGCATTTGCTTATTGCTCATTCAGCTTCAATGCACGTCTTAATGAGCCCGAAGTGCCAGTTGCAATCTCAGCAGTTTCTTCTCTCTAAAATGAATAGGATTATTATCCACTGACATTTGATGCCAGGCTGTCAAAAGTGTTATCATAGTTATTCTGACTAAAGGCCTTTTCAGCTTCCCTGCTTTCATTCTTATAACGACATGAGTCAGATTCTTCAATAATCACAACAAAGAGGGTGCCTGGAAAAAAAAAATTGTCTGAAATAGTTTTATCAGTGGCAAATTACCAAGGCAGATTTTTTTTTTCCTCTTTGTTTGGGTATTGTCATTTTTAGACTCCCATGCTTAATTGTTGAATATAAACAACCTGCTCCTAAATCTGTGATTTTTGTCCACCAGGGTTAAAACCTCAGAGCTGTTTGAAAGATGGCGAAACCTACAAATCTGCAAGTGGGAGCAAAACAAAGAGGAGGCCAGCAACTTTAAGTAAGCGCCATTCATTTCACTGCAAGAACTGCATTATGAAAATTAATCTTTTCCTTTTCTAATGACATTTGAGTATTTTGGGATTTTGTTCAGCACAAGATGGGTTGTTTTGATAATGTTTTTAAATATTTTCTACTGTTACTTCGAAATAAGATCAGAAAAAAGTATTCAGCTATTTGTGAGCTCTGAACGAGGAAATTATAGACAAAAAAAATGCTAATAAAGCACACAGGCTATTCTGCTTTTATACCTCCATTCCATCATTGCATATGTGGTTTTATTTTGAAAGATGCATGAAGATACATGGTTAAAGAAAACAATGTGCCAAAATTGGAAAAATAGTGAAAACACTTTTCATTTCTTCACTTGGAGTCCTGCATAAAGCATTTTTAAATGTGCATGGAAAGATGAAGCACAGTCATCATAGCTGATGTATGTTTACTGATTTCATGTTTTTCCATCCTTAGGATGTCTCTGTCCCGCTGCTGTAACGCTCCATCCTTTTTGTTCACCACCAAGAGAAACACTCCTTCAGGCTCTAAGCTAAGGTACGAGGTGGACACCAGCGGCATCCTTCCCATTACCACAGAGATTTTCAAGATGTTCCCAGATGTGAGTTCACGTTCTCTTCAAGTAGTTTTTGTACCATATGAGATCTTTATTATTATTATTATTACTATTTATGAAGCTCTTCTATTGTGATTTTTCTGAAATCTAGGATATGCCATTTTCCAAATCCCAGTTCAAAAAATGTGCTGTCATTGGGAATGGTGGCATCATCAAGAACAGCAAATGCGGAAAGGAAATCGATTCAGCCGATTTTGTTTTCAGGTACGCCGGAAATTATGTTTTGGTCTTTTGTTATTTCCGACAGATTAAGATGAATAGCTAGAAACATTTCTGGAGAGACTGAAATAAATTGTTTTACAGGCTAGTATCCTTTTAATCAATCCTTGTTTTCATATGAAAAAAAAAAAAAAAAAGTATCCTGAACCATATGCTCTAACTCAAGCTATTTAGTTATCCTGTCATTTTTACCCTGGGTATGTTTTAAAAAAACATAAATATAATGCACAATTTTCATGATTTTAAACCTGCTTACCTTCTATATTAGTTTATTACACCATTTGAACTCGACTGGACATCAGAACAAGACGCCATCAGAGTGAAAATTATATATTTTGATTAGAATTTCTCTTGGTATTTCACATCCTAAAATTTCAGTTCCAGAGAAAGGAAAACATCAGGAAACATCAGTACTGTACAGCTCTTATGAATTCAAAGTAATAATAATAAAAAAAGATAGAAAGCTAAAAGGAAATTCTTTATTTCCCGTCTGTCTCTTACAGATGCAATGTCCCCCCCATCAATGAGAAATACTCAGCAGATGTGGGCACCAAGACAGACCTGGTGACCATAAATCCAAGTATTATTACAGAGAGGTACTGTGAATATTTATGCTAGAAAGACATTAGAGATTTTTTTTTTTTACAACCACCAATGTCAATGTATTTCTATTGGGATTTTATAGAATATATTTTTAATTGCATGTAATTATAAGTCTGAAGTCAAACATTGCATTGATTTAAACTTTACTTATCAATATCTTTACTTATTAACTTTACTTATCAATGAAAAGGGAAACATACCAGTATGTTTGTTTTTTTTAGTATTACAAGGAGAATATTGATCATAGAAGCAGCTAAGAGCCTCGTGGTTTCTTTAGATCAGTGATGTTAAACTGCAGTCTTGCAGCTTTTAGATGCGACCCTTTCCCTACACGCTTGGATTATATGACTTCCTCACTAGCATGCACAGAACTCTGCTAATGAGCTAATATTGGAGCCAGCTGTGCTGAAAAGTTGCCGACCCTTGATTCGTATTCGAGACCTCTACTGAGCACATTTTTGCCTCAAAATTAGTTTCTACTCTGTGTTGGTTGTTCGCATAAAAACCTAATAAAAGACATCAGAACTTTGTTCACAAAATGTGAAAAAGTTCAAATTGCCTGAAAGCACCTTTGCAGTGCATTGTTTATCTTCTTAGCATCCTTTTTTTTTCTGTTGGATTTCCTGTCCAGATTTCAGAAGCTGGAGAAATGGCGGCGGCCATTTTACGAAGTCCTCCAGAACTACGAGAACTCATCGGTGGTGCTACCTGCCTTTTACAACACCCGCAACACTGACGTGTCTTTCCGAGTCAAGTACATGCTGGACGATTTCGACTCCCAGAGAGGCGTGTTCTTCTTCCACCCGCAGTATCTCCTGAGCGTGCAGCGTTTCTGGGCGGTGCAGGGCGTCCGGGCCAAGCGCCTGAGCAGCGGCCTGATGCTCGTGACGGCCGCCATGGAGCTCTGCGAGGAGGTGCACCTCTACGGTTTCTGGGCGTTCCCCATGAATCCAGCCGGCATCTTTATTACTCACCACTACTACGACAACGTGAAGCCACGGCCAGGCTTCCACGCTATGCCTCATGAAATTTTTAACTTCATCCACATGCACACGCGAGGGATCATCCATGTACATACGGGTCGCTGCACATGATCTTTTGTTTTTTTTTCTTTCTGGTTTTTAAATTAATGTGTTTTGTTTTTGTTAGGATTATGCACTTGGCAATTGGAGTGCACACTTATTCGCTCCGATTAGTTCAACGGTGTGGTGAAGATTTGCTCGCTAGAACACGTTTCTCTTTTTAAAGAGCCTCTGCAGCTGTCATGTCACTGTGGCGATCTCCGAGTCTCTGTCCATAGGATGCTCATGTTCAATATAAAAAGTGATCTTCATAATAGTGTTGTTTCTGTGAAGTTTTTGAAGTGGCCCCGCTGTACAGAGATGTTGTTTTCTACCGGGTTGCACAGGTGTTTGAGCTGAAACGGGGCTCCAGTGGGAGTGGCTTCATGCCCCGTCTTTTAACTTTCTCTTGGACAGTCCGTGGGTGTGGCAGCTTAACGTTTGTGTCAAACAAGCCTATATTAGACTATACAGCAGTAACATCTTCTTGTCTACTTTTGTAACCTCTTTCCTATTCAGCTGTGTGAGTACTTTCAGACTCAGCTAAAAAGGCCTGTTTTCACTGGCCTAGTTGCTCTCTAAGAAAAGAAAAACACCCCCTTACCCCCAATATTTAAGATGAGACACCAATGTGTTTAATTATTTTTGGTTTGGGGCAAGAACTTTTACAAAACGAAGCAGCGTGCTGCTACAAAACAACCCAGCTGTCAATCTTGTCTTAAGCCATTTTTGCCTTATAGAATATCAAATCCCTCTGGACAATGTGCAACACACCCGCGTGTCCGGCTTATGTACAAATACCTTACAGTGGAATGAAATGTTGGTTTGGCTCTTGAATGAAAGGAAATGTAAGGCTTGATGTAAAAAAAAAAAAAAAAACAAACAAAAAAAAAACAACGTATGTGCCCTTTCTGGCTCATGTTCTGCTGGAATCGTTCTCTGTAAGTTGCATTCATTGCCATGAAATGCTCTGCATGAATTTACTCTATACTTGGCTTTGTGTGTGCCTGCTTTAACGATCACTGGAATATGTTTACACTTAAGCCTCTTCACAGTGCATTGGGAGCTGAAGACAGGAAACACAGAAAGACCAAGTCGGCTGTAGAATATAGTAATAACTGATTAGTCGTGCAAGAATGATGACGGTTGCTGCCCCTGTTTGTTGTAGCACAAAACAATTTCATTTAATGTTATTTTATCTTACTTTGAACTGCATAGATTTGATTGCATTTGTAAAAAAAAAAAAAAAATCACACATTTCACTACTGGAAAGCTGTGCTGATTCACACTGGATCTGTTTTGTACTTTTTAAAGATTAGACAAACGTAAATTATTATTTTTGCTTCTCTATTTATGCTCAGCAACTTGTTAGTTTATTTTGAGTTTCAACATGTTTATAATTTTCATAGGTTCTTTATGTGCTTAATTCTCACAGATAGCATCAAATATAGACGCCAAAACAAGTCTGACAACAATAAGTGATTGACTCAAGACTGGGGGGAAAAAAAGGTTACGTTTTGGAAGGAGGTGTATGTTGGTCTATGCGGTACTTCTTAACTCTTGATCATTCTTTATATTGAGTGTTTGTAAATAAACCTGTTTCGAATTTCTCAAATGGCTATTAGTGAATGTGTGTATGAGTTGCCATTCAAAATGACTTAACTATTTCTAGTTTATAGTGTGCCGAGGGTTCACATGTTCTCTAGCACTTAATATTTCTACATGTAAAATTTGTTGTCTTGGTCAAAGAATGAAGCCCATAGATTCAAGGATGTTCAGGATGTTTATGAAATTATTTTTCTATATTTCTATTCTATTCTTTTCCCTTCGAAGTTATGCTTGTGTTAGTTTGTCATAAAATCCCAATGAAATGGATGTCATTTTGGGGGTTTTAAAATGAAAAAAAGGAAATGTGATAAAGAAGATAGATCATTTGTTGAAGGGACAAAAAAAATAAATTTAACTCAAGGTTATTGAGAAATTATAGATATAATTATTTACTAGATATAAGAGAATTACACCTTAAGGTAGGACTCTGCAACTCCAGTCCTCGAGTGCCACTGTCCTGCAACTTTTGGATGCATCCCTGCTCCAACACACCTCAATCAATGGGCTGAATTACCTAGTTGGCATGTCGACAAGTTTTACAAAGGCCTGGTTATTAACCATTCATTTGATTCAGGAGTGCTGGACCTGGAGGGCATCCAAAGAACAGTGGAACATGAGGGCTGGAGTTGCAAAGCCCTTTTTAAGATCGTCCTAACAAAAAAAAAAGTAAATAGCCTTTTTTCAGAAATATATACAAGTCAGTAGAATACAGATACATGCAAGATCTTCTATCAAAAATATAGAAAGATACAATAAGTGTGGATCAATCAACGTAATGGAACAATAAAAAAAAAACAGATGAAAAATAAGAATGTGTAAAAGTTTAAATGACTCTAGAGTCTAAGATGTTTTGGTTTAAGACCAACTCTGGGAAGTTATAGGTACGTTTTTACACATAGTAGTTTAATACAGTAATGCAATCTGACCAATCACCCACTTGCTTTGTCCATCCATCTTCTTTACACCCTTGTCCCTTAGTGGGGTCGGGAGGGTTGCTGGTGCCCATCTCCAGCTATCGTTCCAGGTGAGAGGCGGGGGTCACCCTGGACAGGTCACCAGTCTGTCGCAGGGCAACACAGAGACACACTCACACCTAGGGGCAATTTGGAGAGGCCAATTAACCTGATAGTCATATTTTTGGACTGTGGGAGGAAACCGGAGTACCCAGAGAAAACCCACCATGCACAGGGAGAACATGCAAACTCCATGCAGAAAGACTGGGGCCGGGAATCGAACCCAGAACCTTCTTGCTGCAAGGCAACAGCTCTACCAACTGCGCCACTGTGCAGCCCTTCCACTTGCTTTGTGTTTCAGGAATAACATGTTTGCTATGGGTTTTTCAGTGTAACTCATCTAAATGTTCTCATCTATTTATATAGTGAAATATAAGACGACAGTAAACAAAATCAAAGTTAAAAATTTCCTGTCTGAGTTTTAATAGTTTCTGCACTAACAAAAAATAAAAATGTTTTAACAGTTTCACTGAACTGCACTGTTTGGCGAAGGTTTTTAAAAGCTTCAAAATACATCTCCGAAGGAACATCTTGGGTCCAAACTGTTTGTCAGCATGAAACTAAAAATAGACATCATACTTGCTAAGCCGTGCTTTAAATTTTTGATAGGATGAAAGAGCATTCTGTCTCGGAGCGTAGGGGAGTGATGCTTCCCCGAGGTAAACGAGGTCTGCTGTCTTCCACTTGGTAGGGTAATTTGATGTTGACAGATCAATATGACCATGCTCTGCCCTTCCCCTTGATGCTATAGTCCATCAGGTGTCAGATGGCAGCAATAAGACTAATGGGATGATATGGCTCATAGTCAGGGGCACATGTGGGTGCCAGCAGGATAGGAGTGCAATGAAGATATGTAGTTGTTTTTTTTTGTTGTTGTTTTTTTACCATCATGAAACATTAAATAGGACGTTGTTTTTTTTCTGTTTGTAGAAAATACGACCTTACATTTTCAGTGTTGGATTTATTAACACTTTTTCTTGCCCAAAATAGATAAAAACACTGATGACTATTGTCTTAGATTTTCTTTATTTTCCATAATTTTGCTACATTTTTTTACTATCAATATTAGAACAGTTCAAGGTTTAGCAAGCACACTGATTAATAAACAGTCCACTGAACCCAGGCTGCATGTTATTTAACTAAAGACAATCCAGTCCAGTTGAGATTAAGCTCCATATAACTAAAATATTAGATTTAATTTGTGAGCTCAGTCAGATTGATTTTTTTTTCAAGACAATCAGTTTCTTTCTCTAAAGTTACACATGCAACTCTTAGAAGAGAAATAAAACTAATTGCTTCTGAATATAAACCGAGATAGTAATTTTCAGCCTGTTGTAACGATCATTCACTCAGATTTTGCTTCTCTATGCAAGAACAGAGAGGCAGTTACAAAGAAGTGTGTATACGTGTGTGTGTGTGTGTGTGTGTGTGTGTGTGTGTGTGTGTGTGTGTGTTTGTCCGCAGGTAAAAGCGAGACGCCCCCGGCTCGTAAAGCGATCCTGACACCATAAATAATGGAGGATGCTGTGGCAGAGAAGATAAGTTCTCTGGGCAAGGCTCCTTTTTCACAGGGCTTTCTCCCTGTGGCTCACGTGATCGCTGAGGTGCCAGTAATTTTTCATGAGAGGTGTTTGTGTGGTTTATGTTCATATACCACCCAAGTAGCACACCATCAAGGGGGAGATTCCCCCGTTTCAGTGCCTGGAGACCAAACATCTTCAGCTTTACATCCCCGGCGTCCTGCAGATTTCACAGTTCCAGAATCTAACCGTAGCCAAGGGTCAAATGAATTGTCTTACACCATTAGAAACTCAAGGCAGCACTTACGAAACTAAAGGCCAGGGAAGTGGATGAATAAAAGATGCCGTCGAAACAGAAAAAATCCGCAGCTTCGGAAGAAACCGAAGAGGTTGATGACGAAGTGGAGGAAACGGAGCCAAATTTAAAGGAGAGTGGCCAGGGTTTGACCCATGGAGACGCCACGAAAAGAGGAAAGAGTCGGAGGAAACACAAGAGCACAGAACGCTCTGAGACCCAGGAGCCGCCAGAGAAAGAGAAGAGGGAGAAAAAAGGAGATAAGGTGAAAAAGAAGAAAAAGAAACCAAACGATGATGCCGAGGCTGAAGCTGATGCTGCGGTTTCAAGTAAGGATGCTGAGGGTGAGCAGAACAACAACGAGGCCACAATCAAACCCAGAAAGGACAAATCTGAGCGGCTTAAAGAGGAAGTGACTGAGGGGAAGAAGAGGCAGAAAAAGAAGTCGTCCGTAGAGAATCCAGAGGGAGAGGAGGAGATGGGGTCCAAGGACAAAAAGTCCAAAACTGGCAAGAAGAAGAAGAAGTCTCACGATGATGACGGTGAGGAGCCCTTGATCGAGGAAGACGAAGAGGAAGAGGAAGACACGAAGAAAAAGAAAAAGAAGAAGGCCAAGAAGAGCTCCGGAGACAGCGATGATGATAAAAAGAAAAAAGGGAAGAAATCCAAAAGCAAACAGGTGGACTACGCCTTGATCTACCAGAACGAGCTGCTCAACTACCACACAGACTCTTCAGATGGATATGAAGACGAGTACTACAAAAAGAAAGGTAAGGGTCACACAATGCCAAAAAAAAAAGAGAAATCCCTGATATTCTTCTTTGGAAGTGAATAAATCTGGCCTTGTTGAAGGTTCTTGCCAGCCACATTCAGTTCCAACCATTGTCCAGAAGGGGAATCCCCTCTGTGATTGTTCTGGATGAAAGCTCAGTTATGTTCCACATGAATGGAGCCAAACAGAGGAGCTGGGTGCTGTCCCAGTCTGAGGGACTGGGACTGGGGCCACTGAGGGTCAGAACAATATTCAGGAGGGAGCGTTGTATTCTGAACATATACGTTTGGTCGTAAATAGATTTTATTTCCAACACAGTCTAAGTATGTATTTCTTGAATCCGTGAGGTTATTTTAGAGTTTCAAAACTGAAAGTGATAAATGAGAAAATGGGAAGACGGTTCCCTCCACATTAATTGGCACCTCTGGTGAAGATGCCTTCAGGACTTGTGATGCGTAAACATTTAGATGACACATCTGTCTGGGAGTTTTTAATTAGTAATTCACAACTTCTTCCTCAGTTTTCACTATAATGTGGTCCATTTGCTCACTCTTCAGAAATGAGAGACAGAATAAAATGTACAGTGTGCAGTCACAACACAAATTAAAGCAATTTATTGGTACGATCAAATTTCGTTAACTTTGACTTGCTTTAAAGTTTTTGAACACATTTTTACCTTAATGTGGAGCGTGCTCAAGCTATGTATATATCTTTGCTATCTGACTGGCTCGCCCAGGTGGCTTACACCCTGAGAAGTTTAACAAAGCTCAGTTTTACCAGGCCACTGTTCATCTGATTTTATCAGGTGTCTCCCTTTCTCTTTAATTGGATCTTAATAGCTCCGATTGCTGTTAATTAGGAATCCCTGTTCTTGTTGGATCAATCTCATCCTTCTGTTCGTCTGTTGCCAGCAGGTGATTTTTTGTTGTTGCTTTTTTTTCCTTCTCTATTTCTTTTTTAACGTCCTTCCTTACATCTATCTTGGCTTTGTTGTATTATTCATTAATCTACAGCATCCACGGATAAGTATTTTAGAGGAACCTGATCCCTCTGAGTGAAATAACTTCACCCTTACATAATGCAGGGTGAAGAAAATCCTACTTTTGAAGTTTCAGGTTTAGGATTCCTATAAAGAACACGAAGGATTATTGCAACAACCAATTCTGACAAATTTTCTTGGTATTGTTGCACCTGAACTCTTTCCTTGTGAAACCTTGTTGATTAGTCTTGAAAGAGCTATTTACATCTTAACCATGTGGCGTACACGCTGACTGGCAGAGAAAGCTGGTGCCTATGCAGGATCACAGGGCATATGTGGAGCAGAGGGTATCTTGTCATAATGTGTGTGTGTGTGTTTTTTTTTTTATTTTATTTTTATGCCATGATCTTTGGGATACAGTGGTTCCCAAATTTTTTCTCCTGCCCCCCCCCAGCGGTTTCCAAACATTTTCTGGGCCGCCCCTATGGATTACAAATAGCTGTCTGGTTGAACGACAAGTGTGTGTGTGTACGTGTGTGTGTGCGTGTGTGTGTGTGTGTGTGTGGTGGGGGGCAGGGGGGAGAGAAGAGGATTCTTAGAGACTCCCTGTCTCTAACTTTTTTTGGGGGGGGAAATGAATGTACGTAGCTGGACATAGACAACAACATCGGTAGCCTACAAGGTACTTGTTAAGCTAAAGGTTCTGTATTGATATTAGCTAGCTAGTCATCTTTTAGCTAACATTACCTGCATCCAACAGCTTTGCTCAACTCAGTCGGTTAGTTTGGGGGAAAAACTGAAAAGTTATTTGCGTTTTGCTGGTTTGCTGCCATGATTCTAACACAAACCTGCGTAGCTCTGCACAGTGGCGCAACTACACATTATTCAGGTGTATGCGAAAACATAAATCGGCGGGAAGGAACGTCAGGGTGAAGGAGCGACGCTGACCAACCTCCCCCGCCGAGGCGATGATACGTGAAGTGTAAAAATCGCTACATTTACCTCGTTATGTGCGAGAGGTGAAGGAGCGTGAGGCGCGCTGAAGTGTATGGGAAAACATAATCGGAGAGTCGCCCCCTCCAGACGGGGTTTTGGCGCCCCCTCTGGTGCTGCGCCCCTATGCGTTGCATACGCTGCATACCCACTTTTTGCGCCTCTGGCTCTGCACAGCAGCAGCAGGTCTCCTTCACTGCGAACAGCGCGAGCTTCGTAGCGCTCATGTTGCGTTTAAAAGCGGCTCGGAAAAATAGGTTACCACATGTTAACAACAGATTAAACAGTTTTAACTGCTGATAAAAGTGACAGAGGACACAGATATGGGAAGTGTAGCCCCTACTGTATCAAACCGACATAGAAATAACAGAGAGTTGGGCATTCTAAGGTAAAAACCCAGCGCACACAGCGTTCATGTTTTTTGTTTGTTTTTTTCCATCCAGACGGCTTCCCGCGCCCCCCCTGCAATTACACGGCGCCCCGCCTCGGGGGCGCCCCCCACAGTTTGGGAATCTGCACTAGAGTGTGGGGCTAGATATGGTACTTAACTAGAAAAGTGATTGTTGCCCCCTCCAGGCTGGTGTACATTTTCTTCCTCAAGTGGAAACATTAAAGTTTTATGGTGCCTTTATTTGTAAAAATGGATTGGAACATCGTTGGAAACAATACAAGATCTAGCCCAGTTTGTTATGGTGAAGTCAAACACCAAATATTTACTGGTTCTACATTTGAACTCGAATCTATGGAGTAAAGGATGATGAACATAAGAGCAAAATCTCAAACAAAGCTGCTGAATGAACTTCCTCTGCATAGTGCCTCCATCATCAGGAGAGAGACGATCACATATTTCTATAAATTTATCCTATACAGTGCTTTGGGATAACATTTTTGTCGTGAATTGGTGCTGTAAAACTAAACTAACTTAAATTCAGTTTTAACTAAAGTAAAACTACTGCTCCAGCTAAGTAACTTGGGGTGATTGAGACCTTCAGTCAGGGATTCTCATAAATACAAGAGGGAGTGTTTTTTTTTTTTTTTTTTTTTTTTTTTTTTTTTTGTCATTATATTTAATGTCCTGTCTCCTCTTTCTTACAGTATATGAGGTGGTTACAGTCACAGGGGATGTAAAGGGAGCTGGGACTGATGCCAATGTTTTTGTTACCCTCTTTGGAGACTTTGGCGTCTCACCCAAGGTTCACTTGGCAAGCAAGTAAGTATAATTATGGTGCTAAATAAAAATGTTTCCCCAACAATTCCACCTTCTGATTTAAGACCATGCTTAATGTACATAACTACTGATGTTTACAGGTCTCACATATTTTCACAGTGAATCATTAACTTTTAATGTTTTCTGTTTTTCCCTAATTCCTCAGCACAGAAAAGAGGTACTTGCTAACTGGTCTACAAAAGGAGATGGTTAACATTCTGTACCTTTGTTTGCTTGTATTGTGAATATGAGACTGTATGGGAGAGAATTCCTATTCAACTTTCCACTGGTCACTCTAAAAACTTTGACATTTGAAAATAGACTAAATGGTTTCCTCGTGAAGCAGGAATCTCTCCTTCATACAGATGTAAAAAGAAAAACAACAACAACAACCAAAAACAACTATTGGACTCAGAATATCTGGAGTAAGGAGGAACTATGTGACATGGCTAGTCTTCGTTTCCATTCTCAAAGGAATGAAAGAAGACCACGATGTCATTTATGCAGATGATCAAATGACTTCCAGGGGATCTTATCAGCAGCAGGCTGCTTTTATCTCCACTCACGCTGACTGACAGACAGAGTTACCTTGGCAGCGTACAGGACACACACAGCTTATTGTCAACCACTCTGGATCATGTCATCCACACCTTGTGGTGGTCCCATTCATTCATTTCAGTATGCATCAACGTGTCTTGTATTCAGTATGTCCACACTGTGTGACAGCTAATTTGATAAAATACTGGACAAAGATGCCTTTGATTCCTCTGGTATTTACACAATAAACTTCTGACTTAGTTAGCAGTTTCACCTTACTCCGATATGCGTCTGGTCCTGCCTGTATTGTGTCGTGACAGGTTTACACTTTGCAGCACAATACAGGTAAGGGAGATGCTTATCTCTTCAAGCCTCCAAGGCACATTAAGAATGTACTTCTTTGGAAATTCAGTGTGATTACAGCAGATTTAAAATTGCATGAATTCCAAAGTTTGCAGTGTCTCCTTTTCATCTCCGCGGGCAACTTGAAATGGAGTATGAGGGCACAAGTTCACCTGTTGACAGTTTATGACCTTAATCCTTGGCCTTACCGGGGTAACATTAAAAGCAAAAAAATAAAAGACAGATGTGGGTCTGTCAGGGAATCTGTCAACAGATATAAGAGGCCATCTGATGCGCAGTCTTGGGTAAGAGGGGGATTTCATGTGCTCACACACTCTGTTTCCTCTCTGCGAGGGGCAAAAGTACAACACATGAACAAGGAGAGAGGGGTGAAGCGTGAGAGCCTGAGGAAGGTTTCAGATCATACCACCATCAGTCCACAGGCGTCCCTTAAGCCAGATCAGCCGGGGTGATGCCCTTTACAGATTCTGAGATTAGTTCCTTTATCTGTCTGTTATAATCTCACTGGATTAAATAATGGAAGTTGCTCATGCCAGATTTCTCACAAATTTTAATACTTTCTCACTTTTTTTTATTTTTTATTTTTATTTACAGAAGCCGGAATGCATTTGAGAAGAATAAGACGGATGTTTTCCGCATCAAAACACAAAACATTGGCCCAATTAAAAAGCTAAGGTACTGTATCATATGAAAATGCAAGTCACTGTAAAACCTCTCTTCATTGCTACACTAGAGTTGTTTCCATCATTGGATCAAATGTTTAAAATTTCCAAGTTATAGGCAGCTCAATGAACGTAAGCTTCGTGGTTAAATAAACCATGCAGAATGTAAGCATGTGTTTATCTGTTGGACATGAAGAGATTTTGTCCAGTGACAAAAGGTTAAATCCCATCTGTTGTTATGAGTGGATGAAGAGGAAGCAGAGCTACGTCACAGCCAGCCCACACGAGTTACTGAATCAGGCAAGGATTTATGAAACCCAAATTTCTAAACATGCAAAATCACCACCTCTACAAGTTCAAGAGCAATCACATCGAACACTTTTCATCTCATCTCACCGAGCAGAGCTATCACTGTTGCCGTGGAGACCACTCGGCTAACAATTGGATGCATTTTATATGAAGGAATTGTGACCAGCTGCAACTGGTACTTCTTAGAGGTCTCTCTCAACAACAGTATTTTTCCTCCCAATTTTCCAGAAAGACCAGATTTGTAGCTTAGCAACTGGGTTTGTATGAAATTAATAGCCTTGTTTAGTATTAAACTGTAAAATTTTATCTCATGTGATGAGACGATTAGAGTGTGCAAATCAAATAATGTGAAACTCGGACTTTTGTTTTCTCTAGAATTGAACATGACAACACGGGAATGAGCGCCAGCTGGTTCTTGGACAGGGTGGTGGTGACCGACATGATCCGGCCCCATCTGCGCTTCTATTTCCCCTGCAACAACTGGCTGAGCCGGGAGGAGGGTGACAACCTGTTCGTCAGGGATCTCCTGGGCAGTCTAAACCCCATGGATGTCCCAAAATGTAGGCCACAAACTCCTCTTACAAAACCACAAAACAAGCGATTACAATTGGAAAGACGTTGTTTGGAAAAGTTGTGGATCGTAGTAGTGATTTGTAAATGTAAACCGAGGCCTCACAAAGGGCACAATACATTTTTAAAGATGAGGCAACCTTCCACAAAAACTGAGTAGTAATTGGATGTGTTTGACAAGGAAGACACTACTCTGCCTGAAAGTCTGCAGGCCGTCCTATAGTTTCAGGTTGTAACTGAATGCTATCCCAGTGTAGTCCTCGGGTAAAACTGGTCCCTGTGACCCCTGCCGTAATGCGATCTAACATCTTAGCACCTAATGACAATCAAGTCCAGCATTGCAAAGAGACAGTCGTAGCAACACAGCTGTTTGTCAAATACACACCCAGAGTTATAAATATTTAATTTGGAAACCATTTCAGAGGTGATATTTGAGGAACCTTAAGAAAGGGAATAGAGCAATTTAGTATTCTCCACTGTGGATTGGAAACTGCATTTGAGGCTTTTCCAGTGATTTTCACAAGCCATTTCTGGCCTGATGTGTTATTTTTTGTCTTGCAGTAAATAAGTATCTTGTGAGTGTTTTCACTGCTGATATGAAAGGAAGTGGGACTGATGCCGATGTCTTCCTGAATATCTTTGGAGAACATGGTGACACAGGTAATGTAGAATACACAGGACGGTTGGGTCTTCAAATGCACTCACTGGTAATAAAAGGTAAACACAAAGGAATAGTGGTGGAAATTAAAAGATAGCACACATGAATCTGTATTACAGTCATTGAAATTCCAGATCCACTGGGTCATAGAGATGGCGGCATGCTCCATGTCAGAAGAGTGTGGCTCCCCTTCTGGCCTGGATACAAGCCACAGTTTGCTGTGGAATGGAGTCTTACAGCTGTTGTCTCCAGTGTTTTCCCACTGTGTTGATCCTAGAGATCAGAACTGGGATGAAATTGATGTCTCAGCTGATGCCACACAGGTTTGATTGGGGAAAGATGACAGAAGCTGGGTAGCCATGGACCTTCAGATGCCTTCATGTACACATTGGCTTCAACACTGGGCCAGCTGTGCATCTGTATACCCCGTATGCCAAGCGACACAATAGCCCCAGACTCATGTGAACCCACAATGCAACTCCACTTAATCCTGACAAGTTGGTTTAATGCTGTATAATGCTTTTGCAAGGAATGTTGGATGGTTGGATAGTTTAGCAGCTACCTTAGAGCACTTCCTCTCCAAGTGCCACCAATTCTGTTATTCTATGAACCTTGCAAATTTAAGGACATAGAACCTTCTCTCCCCAGTTGCACTAGTTAACATCTAGATTGAACTGTTGCTTCTTGGTGTTTCACCTCTTGAATCAAACTTATGTAGATTCAACATCAGTCCAATATAAGGCTCAAAATCATATCTATTCAGCAGTTCACTTTCAATAACTGCAACTTCTTGGGCGTCTTGAAGTTTCACTCTATAATTCTTAATCATATTTTGTAATGTGAAAGGGGAAAGAAGACTGGATAGTGACAAAGACAACTTTGAACGTGGTTCAGAGGACAAGTTTACAATAGAGGCTCCAAACCTGGGAAGGCTTAGAAAAATCACCATCGGCCACAACAACAGAGGTTCCTCAGCCGGATGGTTTCTAGACAAGGCATGTAGATGGATGAAGTTGTGGTTTTAAAGACGTGCACTTCAAAAAACAAAAACTGCTAATTGTGCTTGATGTTCCTTACATCGCAGGTTGTCATAGATGATATGGGGAATAAAGAAATATATGAATTTCCGGTGAATCGCTGGTTTGCCATGGATGAAGATGACGGCAAAATACAGAGAGACGTCTTGGTTGGATCAATGCAACCAATGGGTGTGATAATAAGTGCCATCAACTTGTGTTTGCTACACTTTAAGCATGAACCATCAAATAAATTCCTATTTAAATCCATTTAAAGAGTATGTTTTCAATCCAAAAAAGGTAATTTTATATTTTTATCTGCCTATTCAGGGATTATATACAATGTTCAAGTAATGACTGGTGACATCAGGGGAGCAGGAACCAACTCCAAGATCCACATGGTCATGCATGGCTCCAAGGGCTTAAAGAACAGTGGCAAAATTTTCCTAGAAGGTGGTGCCTTTGAGCGAGCTCTCATTGACATCTTCAATGTAGAGATCTGTGAACTGATCAGCCCTCTCAGCAGGGTCACCATCGGTCATGACAACGGTGCCGTTGGTGCAGGGTGGTACTGTGAAAAGGTACTACACATTTCTAATTGGTAACAGATTGATTGTAGCAGCGTGGTTTATCCATTAAGCAGCCATTTTGCTTGCAGGTGGTGATATACTGTCCGTTCACTGGCATTGAGCAAACATTTCCATGTGGGATGTGGCTGGATGAGGACGAAGGAGACGGACTTATTGAGAGGGAACTGTATGAGATGGTCTCGCTCAGACAGAAAAAACAGAAAAGTGAGTTAAAAAATAAATCATAGTGTTTACTGCGTAGAAAAAAAATTAATTTATCTTTTTTTTTTTTTTACAATTTTTGTGTTGGAATAATACTCTTTTTATTCACGCCAGAGTACCCATGGTCCTTGTGGATTTGGACCTCAGACATAAAAGGCGCCGGCACAGATGCCCAAGTATTTCTGCAGATTTATGGAGAGAAAGGAAAGTCAGATGAGATCAAACTGGAAAACAATTCAGATAGCTTTGAACAAGGACAGACTGACAAATTCATGGTAAATCTGGGATCGTCTCATTTTTTATTTGGTTTATTTGTGATGTTGATCCATAAAATGTTCCTAGGAGGCGATTTTAATGTTTTTGTTTATACCTAACTTTTTTGGGGGGGATTTCTGTAGATCGAAATGCCGGACATGGGACGATTGTTAAAATTGCGGATCTGGCATGAGAAGAGAAATCCATTTGCTGGCTGGCATTTAGCGAAGGTGAGCCACGACTATTCTTTCTGTTGTATGAAGGAAGTTCACAAACCAGAGTGCAGTAAAAGGTGAGCTTGATGACAGACGAGACTTTTTGCAGGTCACTTTGCTCAAGACTCTAACCATGGACAAGTACTCTTTTGAATGTGGCCGCTGGCTGGACATCAATGAAGATGACAATGAGATTGTCCGAGAACTTCCCGCCACAGGAGCACTCATTGATGAGCCGCTGCCCCGTAAGATATCAAGATATTCCCCAGTTATTAAAATATATAGTGTTTAAGTACGGTGTGGCAGGAACGGTGTGAATTGTTCCTAGAGCAACACCAGCTCTTTCCTGATACTTTCATTTCAGTGATAAAGTATCGGGTCACAATCTGCACTGGCAACGTCAGTGGTAGTGGCACCGATGCCAGCGTGTTCCTCAATGTTATTGGAGACTTGGGTGACACAGGAGAGCGTCTCATGTTTATGAGCAAAAACAACGTCAACAAATTTGAAAAGGGAAACGTGAGTAAACGATTAAACTAAATTTCACCTAAATTTACATTCTTGTTCTTTGTGAAACATATTTTAAGTCTCTATTTTCTCCTTGTTTTGCCCGCAGCACGACGAGTTCCTCATCGAGTCAGTCTTCCTGGGCCAGGTGCGGAGAGTCAGAGTAGGTCACGACGGCCGCGGTGGAGGCTGTGGTTGGTATCTTGATAAGGTGTTGGTCAGAGAGGAGGGACAGCCTGAGTCCTCTGCCACTGAGTTCCCATGTTTCAGGCAAGACGATACTCTCAACAAGAAGCATCTTGAGCTGTAAACTGAAAATCTTAGCATGTATGCTACATCTGTCTCAGGTCCTGTTTAAGGTCTTTGCTGGATTTACTTCAGTTTACTTAAACTCAGGTACAAGGATCAGAAAAAAGAGGGAGCAAAGGAGCCACAGTTCATGCACAGGCATTCACACTACACACTAGTTTAGAATGGATCTAACCTGATATACAGGGTTATGAAACAAAATCTTTACCCGTTATAGATTTCGTCTGCAATTTATTATCAAGTTTGATATCAGACAAAGATAGTTTTATTAAATAAAAAATAAAAGAGTGCTGAACTTTGCCAGGAGCGGCTGGCCGACCAACGTTAGAACAAGATGACTCACCCAAGAGGTCACAAAAGAGCCCAGAACTGCCTCTAAGGCCCTGCGGACCTCACTGGCCTCAGCTAGCCCTTTAATGGCTATAGTCATGTCATCTTGATGATCTCCAAGACCATTGGGAAACATTTCTGAGCACTGTTGAGATGAAAGTTACATCTGGCTTAAAACTAACGGACCCTTTTAGAAAAACAATAACATTCAAACACGGTGTGGTGATGTTACGGTCTGCGGCTGCTTGGGTTTCCTAAGACCTGGGAGATTTTTGCCTTAATGCATTTATATTTCGGACTGTTAGAAAATAAGCAGCGAATTGTTGATGTTTTTTTAATCTTTATATTCAGTAAAATGTAAAAATGATTTTACATGTAGGAAAGTGATAAAATATTTTTTTAATAATTCACATGTTTACATCCTAATTGTTCTGTGCGAAGACCACCTAAGCCAGCTGTCAGACGGCTAAAATCCTTCCGGCATTTTTAGAAGTCTTCTTACTGATGCAAATTGCCCATGTTTGGGGTCAGTAGGTTTCCAGTGGCATGTGTTTAAGTAGTTAGGTAAGAGCTGGATGGCTTTGCCATTACAAATGGACACTAAATGCATGCAGCCAGCCAGCTCTCTCGTTCTGTAACTGGAGTGCAACCGCAAAGCTGGGTGCAGTGTTACTTCCCGAGGAAAAAAGTGTTCTTCCTGCCTGTCTGTGTTGCTCATTAGAGACGGCTTGGGAGACTTAAGACGAAGTAATGAGACAGAAGAGCCATGTTCGTGATTCTTCTGGAGTTCCTTTTATGCGGCCAATTATTTTATCCAGTCAAACTCACATTATCACAATTGACTACAAACTTTGGTTGTAATAAATATTTATTTTTTTATGTTGAAATTGTGCCTTAAGTTTAAAGCTGGGTAAGTATTACTTCCATAAGACAAAGATATACATTTTGTTGCATGTATACATTTCATGTTAAGTTTTATATTACCTTGATTTTGTGTTTGTCTTGTTATATAATTTTTTTCTTTAATATTAGTGATTTATTTCAAGTCATTCTCATGACAACAATGTACTAACAAATATATTTCTCAGATAAATATAACATGGTTTTTATTCTAGGTGGCTTGATCGCAATGAAGATGACGGGCAGATTATCCGTGAGTTGGTTCCAGCTGGAGACGGGGTGCGTCTCTTTAGTAAGTCACTACAGAACTTTTTTTTTTCCAAACCCATTCATTGAAAAAAAAAAAAAAAAAAAAAAAAAAAAAAACACCAAACAAATAATTTAACATTTGTGTTAAAATTTGAATAAACAATGAAACATTTTGCGTGCAGATGTCGGCTACCACATCGCAATCAAGACAGGCAGCGTGAACGGTGCCAGTTCTGACTCCAAGGTGTTCGTGAAGCTGTACGGTGAGAAGGGCGACACTGACAAAGTGATCCTGGCCGTCTCAGACAATGACCTCAGGAATTACTTTGAGACGGCAAGAACTGACATCTTCACCCTTGATACGTATGACATTGGAAAGGCAAGTGTGTTGTATCTCGGAGAAAAATCACGTTCGGGCACTTTATTTGAGGCTAATCCCTGTATTTCATCAATTTTACTCTGTACGTGCAGATCAACCGTCTTCTGATTGGTCACACAAACGAAGGCTTACGAGCCGGATGGTTTCTGGACAGTGTGCAGATTTCCGTGCCGGTTCACGGGATGCAGTATATGTTCCCGAGCCACCGCTGGCTCTGCAAAGATGAAGCAGACGGCAAAGTGGAGGTTGAAATCTATCCCAGCGAGGTCTTGGAAATTGAAAAATGTAAATGAAAAATAAAACAAAGTATGTCCCTCTTGTTTACATGTTTTTTTTTTCTAAACTTGTCATGGTGAACTCACACCTTTTCTTTAACAGTGATCAACTATGAAATAACAGTGGTCACTGGTGACATGCGATCAGCCGGGACCAACGCCGACGTCTTCTGTCAGATATATGGAGATGAAGGGAAAACTGAAATCCTCGCCCTGAAAAGCCGCTCCAACAATTTTGAACGTGGCACCACTGAAATCTTCAAGGTCTCTGCTAAACCTCAAGATATGTTAATGTTCACTGTGTATTTTTCTTATGAATGTCCTCAAAAGGCCGGTTGTGGCAAAATGTACTGATAAAACCCATTAACAAACTTCTGAAATTTGAATAAATAGCCACCTCTGCACTCAACGAGTACTTCTTAAGATTCAGTAATACTGAACATCATTTCAGATTGATGTAATTTGGCAGCATATATATGAAAACTACAGAAAAAGATTGTGGCCACTGGAAAAAAAATAATGATTCTGGCTTTAGTTTTCTGAGATAAAGTCAAAATTCTGAGAAAAAGGTTCAAATTTTCACATTTTTTTCTCAGAATTTTGATCTTATTTTCCTCAGAATTTTGATTTTGCTTCTCAGAATTCTGACTTTTGACCTTAGAAGATTAAAGTCAGAATAATTCTGAAAAAAGTCAAAATTCCGAAAAAAAAGTCAAAATTCTAAGAAAATTATTGTTATTTTTTTCTGTGGTCTTAATCTTCTTTCGTTGAAAACTGCTGTTATTTAATTGACAAAATATTGTTTAAACAGACAACAGTTATTTTCAAGGTTTATGTGTCTCTGGGCCACATAAAACTTTATAATGGGCCAAATTGCAAAAAAAGAATGAGAAAAAAAAAACCTTCAGTCTCTAGATGCAGTTTCTTACAATCACAGCAAAAGGTGCATTTAGACTGAAAAAAACAAACAAACAAAAAACATTTCAGACACATACATGCATACTTCAAATACTGCTGTTTCCCTAAAATGCAGATTGAAGCTCTGGATGTCGGGAAAATCTATAAAATCCGAATCTTCCACGACGGTAAGGGCATCGGAGACGGATGGTTTCTGGAGATGGTGGACATCAAGAGGCTAACGATGGCCATGGTGCAGATTGAGGTGAAGAAAGAAGAGGCGACTAAAAAGGACAAGAAGAAGGACAAGAAAAAGAAAAAGAAAGAAGAGGAGGAGGTGGAGATAATTGAGGAGCTGCAGGAAGTGGTGGAGACATTTACTTTCGCTTGTGGCCGCTGGCTGGCCCGGGACGAAGAGGACGGGGAGATTGTGGTTGAACTGCTGACTGACTCCAACGAGGAATTGGAGAGTAAGTGGAGCATGACTGTAATCTGCACACTCACTAATATGTCAAGCCTGACAGGCAGTGTTTTAATTAGCCACTGCATTCCATTAAAGACTTACTTATGTTTTCCTTTCAGTGAACTCTTATGAGGTTTATGTATACACTGGGACAATGTGGGGTGCCGGGACCGATGCCAAAGTCTACATCACCATTTACGGAGAGACTGGTGACACAGGGGAGCGATGGCTCAGGAAATCCAATCACCTGAATAAATTCGAGAAAGGACAGGTATGTTTTGTTCGGTGGAACTCGATTTTAAAATGAAGTTTAATTCAACTTTTGTTGTCAAGGAAAACGGTCACCACTTCTAGTGGATTAATGTATTTCCTGTACTTATGATCCAGTTGAGATAAAAGATATCTTCTCTCAAAATTGTAGCCTGTATTTAAAATGTTTTTAAAAAATTGTACTTCTTCTATAACACTTTAAAAGCTTTAGCACACAGAGAGCAATCCTTCATTATTCTGCTCTATAGAATATTAAAAGATTTATATTTGTTTGTGTTTGTGGACAAGAAACTGTTTTTTTTTCCAAACTTGCCTTCCAACAAACTGGTTAGCATGTAGATAGAGGCCACTACACTGAAAAAGCACAAAATCTTACCAAGTATTTTTGTCTGATTTCCAGTGCAAATATCTTACTACACTTAAACTTAAAATAAGACAAAAAAAAAAAACATAAACAATGCAAGTAACTTTTCAGCAAGAAATAGGAACTTGTTTTATGTCAATAATTCTTTCATATTAATGAAAAAAAAGTTCTAGTTCCACTTAAGGACAGGTTCACTTAAAGCAACCTCCCATATATTGCAAAAAAAGTTATTTGTAAGTTGGTTTTGTGTTGTTTCAAGTGTACCCAAGTGTCTGTTTCATACCCATGTTTTGAGATATTTCCACTCAAAACCTGGACCAAAAATACTTGGTAAGGATTTGTGTTTTTACAGTGCGGCCGTTTTTGACATTTGATGACCTTAAGATGACACTTTTTGCTGCAGTCCTCCAACTGAGCTTCAAAGATTTTTACCTCCTTCACCATATTCCTCACTGGTCTGGTTTCCTCATTCCCTTTTTGAATGGAGGCCAAGAGGAATGTGCTTCTGTTTCAAGTGATGTTTATGCCTCAGGGCCACAGGAAGAAGTCATGGATTACTAATTGAAAGTTCATGTATGCTTTGAGGAGTATAAATTAAAAAAAAACTTTCAAGTACACATACTTCTATTAACTAAAGAGTACAGAATGCCAACAAAAACTTTCATACCCATGTTATATTTAGGTTTAAAGTGATCTTTTAATTTTACCAACATGCTTCGTCTAACTAGTAGTAACATTTGCCCCAGCCAGAGTGGTGACAGGGAGGCTTTCCAAACCCAAATACATCAAGTTTATCACCGAAGATGAATCATCAAAACATCAGCAGAAGCATGATCAACAATTAGGAAGGTTTTAATTCCAGTAAAGATTTATCTTTTGCTTATTGAGAAGGGTATAAATATTTGTTAACATGCCATTTTCTGATCAAATGTAAATAAAAAGTCTCTTTTTTCATATTTCTACTGCTTGTGTGTGACCCAGGAGGATGTTTTCAGCCTGACAGCAGTTGATCTCGGGGTCCTGAAGAAACTCAGGATCCGTCATGACAACAGCCAGGCCAGCGCCGGCTGGTTTTTGGACAGAGTGGAAATCGTGGACACCAAAGATGACACAACGTGAGTCACTGGGATAACAGGAAGAGGGCAGCTGACTGCTCAGCTATTCAGATCAGAGTTATCTGATCTGAGACCACAATATTGAAAAATGGTGTTGATTTAGGATATTTCACTCAGATGTGATAAAACAGTATTAATTCAGCCAACTCATAAAACATATTATGTCAGTAGAGCTCCACTGTGTGGTATGAAACGGTACTTGACTTTGAAAAAAAAAGATCACAAGTGTTATGTGGAGACTTTGAATCTGAACAAATCTAGAGAATATTTGGAGTAAATCACGTACTTGGACGCAGGTATTTTTTCCCATGTAAACGGTGGCTTGCTGTTGATGAAGACGATTGCCAGCTTGCCAGAGAGCTGGTCCCTGTGGATGAAGCCTTCATGAAGAAGGGGGATGAAGATGAAGACGACTCTGAAGCGACCCTTGGCTTGGAACAGAAGGGTGAGAACAACTATTGAGAAGCAAAAGTATGATGGTTCAACCAAAACCGTAATAAAATTTAATATCGCAGGATCTTCATCTCATATTTATTACTGTATTTTTTGTCACCTTTTGTTTTTATGTATCTTTAATACTTTACAGTTGCATAGCTTCCATCTCTATTTTTATGATTATTTATTTATTTCTAATTTGCGTCTCTATTTGCCTACCACTTTGCTGTTGACGCATATAAATCTTACCAGATTCGATTCTATTCTATTCTATTCTATTCTATTCTATTCTATTCTATTCTGAACCAATAAGACCCATTAAAAGGGAAATAACTTGCCTATTTAGTAACTTTTGTCTTGTTTTTTGGGTTTTTTTGTTTTTACAGCCATGTCAACAACATACACAGTGAGGATAAAAACCGGCGACAAGAAATATGCAGGAACAGATGCGAACGTCTTCATGACCCTTTTTGGTACCAAGGATGACACAGGTGACGCTTTAAGCTATTATATTGTGTTTGATTTGCATGCATCGTAATGTATTAAGCTCCTCTGTGCATATCTGCAGGTATAATTACTCTAAAGGCCTCAAAGACGCATAGAAACAAGTTTGAGCGAGGCATGATTGATGAATTTACAGTGGAAGCTGTTGACCTGGGACCCTTGAGGAAGCTGCGCATTGGACATGACAACTGCGGTACATTAAGATATATATATTTTTTTTCTTTTTTTAAACATTGCCAAATAACTCAAAGTTCATTCACATTGATGAATTTTTAAGGAGGAGGATCTGCAGGGTGGTTCCTCGATTGGGTAGAGATCGACGCTCAGTCTGTAGGGCAGAAGTTACGCTTTCCGTGCGGCCGCTGGTTGGACAAAGGAGAAGATGATGGGGAGATTGTCAGGGATCTCTTTCCTAACCCTCTTCAAACAGAGTTTTACACACCATGTAATACTCACTGTTTTATGTTGCACTCGTATGAAATTTGTTTCTTTTGGATGTGCCAAAAATACGTTTGATTTGTTTTATTTTTATTGTTCCTAGTTGTTCCGTACGAGATTAAAACCTTCACCAGCGACGTTTTCGGAGCCGGGACAGACGCCGACGTCTTTCTTGTTCTGTATGGAAGAGACGCAGTGTGCACTCAGCAGAAGTCCCTCTGTGTCAACAAGAGGGAAAGGAGAATGTACTTCGAAAGAGGAGCTGAAGACATGTTTATTGTTGAAGTACATTAAAATATGAGAAGCTACAAATTAATACATGCAGAATTTTTATTTTATTTTATTTTTATCTTTTGGAAAGCAGATGGTTGCCTATGGCAAATTTTTCCTTTAAAAGAGCATTTTGTATTGTTGTTCTTGCAGTTAGAAGATGTAGGGGACGTAATTGAGAAGATCCGCATCGGCCATGACAACCGGGGGGTCAACCCGGGCTGGCACCTGGACAGAGTGGAGATCAGACGCCTGCTCAGGAAGGGAAAGGTATGTCTGTAGCGTGACTGCAACAATAGAGTAAACTCTATATTGACCAGTAAACTCTTTAGCATTCAAATCATCTGGTGAAAAATACTATTTCTTTTAATTATTGTTGCGTCAAGCAGGTATGCATGATTATAAATGAATGAATGTAGCATTTTTCATTAAAAATTTTTAAAATTATGTGTTTCACCTTGTAGAATTTGACTTTTCATAGTGTATCTGTGTAATCGTCATTGTGAAGGTAACGTTGAAGGTAATCAACGTTTAAAATATCTATTTTTAAAATAATTAGATGTAAAAATTAATTATTAGATAATAACCTAAAAAATACATTATATCCACAGATTAACCTAAATTAATGATAGCAAACATAAAATAGTGCAACACTTCAAACTAAACATTTATCAGGTTATCAGCCCATTAGAAATATGTTAATGTAGAAAATATTTAAATTTATGAATATATTGGCAAAGGTTCCTCTCAATCATTTATTCCAAGACTGACTCTGGAAAACTTTCTGTTTTAGGGCTGCAAAGTCATTTCTCTTAGCAGTTCCCCTTTCACAGAAACATTTTGGACATCCTACCCCATTCGAAGCCTGAGGTCAAGGGTTAACATTAGGCTATAAAAGAGGATTCAGTCATAACCTGATGTTGTTTGTTGGACAAATAGCCAGATGGCAGTTCTTGTAAATGTACAGCACATGTACAGATCCAGGATCGATGAAGAACAACCCCAGTGTGAACACTGGCTGATCTACTGACAACACAATTCAACCCTGATGCTTATTTTCTGTTTAAAGTCGCAGTAGACTCACATTTCCCATCTATTTACCACTTACCAGCATTTTCTTCTTCTGTTTCTAGTCAGCAGGTGGTGATGTTCTTCACCTGGAAAACTGACACTGCTCCAACAGTGTGGTTTTACTATCATCACGAATACACATTTGAAAACACAGACAGAAAATACTAAGATAAATTCTTGGTGGTAATAATGTTCATTCTGTTTAGGGCTCAGAGACCGTCATCTTCCCCTGTGAACGATGGCTCGCCAAGTCAGAAGACGACGGAGAAACAGTGCGAGAGCTGCAGCCCTCTGACATCATCACCGAGAAGCTTTCCAGAGACGGCAGCCTGAAAGTGACTGAGGTCGAAGTGGAAGATGCCCTGGAGAGTATGTTGTGTCTTGTTTTTTTTTCCTTTGCCTCTTTCCCTTAATAAATCTGTCATGACAGCATTGTCAAAAGATGGTAAATTGCCTCTTTGTTCTGTACATTGTCTTGAAAATAGCCAAAACCGATGTGCTCTGTTGCTGTTATTCCCACCACAGCGCACACATACAACGTGTCAGTGATGACAGGTGATGTAAGCGGCTCTGGTACGGACGCGAACGTCTTCCTCACGATTTATGGAGACCTGGGGGACACTGGGGAGAGAAAACTGAGCAAGTCGGAAACGAACAGTAACAAGTTTGAACGGGGATCTGTAAGAAAACGTTTTCTTAGCTACAACACTTGAAGAGAAGACACACAGTGCTCGTACACCTTGAGCTTTTCCACATTTTGTCATGTTACCACCACAAGCATCAGTGCAAAAATCATACAAGACTAATAATCTGAACCCTTTTTCCTAATATCGAAGGTGCAACTCTTCTCCCTATACAGACTGATTTTCATGGCCTCAGTCAAAATGGGATGGGTGAATGTCAAAGTCTTGCCACTAATTTTCTGTTAGATTTAGTTCTGGACTCAGCCTGGGTCATTCTAAGTCATATATCTGTACATATGCTTTAAATTAAAACCATTCCATTGTGGCTATTTATATTTTTATTTGCAAATAAACTTGAAACTTGCAACTTCACACTTCATCATCGTGCATAGTGTCGCTCTGTTCCATCAAATCTTAATGATGTGGAAAAGGTCAAGTGATAGGAATGCTGTACTTTCGTGAGGCGCTGTATATGTTATACATGCTTGTAATTCATCATCATCTTTTCTCCAAGGTGGATAAGTTCACGATTGAAGCAGTGGACCTCGGGCAGGTTTTTAAGATAAAAATCCGCCATGATAACAGCATGGTGAGTCCTGACTGGTACTTGGACCAGGTGGAGGTGTTCGATCTGGACACAGAAGAAGTCTACCTGTTCTTATGCGAGCGCTGGCTCTCCAGGAAGAGGGAGGACAGACTCATCGAAAGAGTCTTTTATGTCAAGGTAACAGACGCAGCCATAGGACTCGATAGTTATAGATAAAAAATATTTCTCTCTTATCTCTGTTATTTTCTATTTCTAAGCAGCTGCATCTGTCTGTGCCTGTATTTCTTAATCTCTTGTGTTTTAGGATTATGACGGTGTCAGAGAGAGCCTAAAGAGTAAAAAGACCTCAGCCTTGACAGTGAACAGTGTTGATAGTAACATGAACAAAAAGAAGAAGAAGAAGAGGGAGGACGACGAAGAAGAAGAAGATCTACCGAGTAAGAAATATTCACACATTCATCATGATCTCATTTTGAGGTCAGTCACATCCTCAAGGTATTATACCCGCCTTGCAGTCATACCGTACCACGTCTCCATCTGCACTGGGCCGGAGAGGGATGCCAGCACCACCAGCAGGGCATATGTAATCATCGCTGGGGTCAATCACGCCCAAACGGAGAGGCTGTGGCTCGATCTCCCTGACAGGAGGAAGGGCTTTCAGGCTGGCTCCTTGGAGAGCTTCGAGGCCCACGGTTCAGATGTGGGGGAGATTAAAAAGGTGGAGGTGAGTAGCGGGGGTGAAGCTTTTAGAGTTTCACCGAGGAACGGGCACTCCCATGCACACCCACACATGAGTCAAAGTGCTGGAAAAATACAGCCTTGTTGTGTGAAGTGATTGTCCTTTCCCCTCCCCGCAGCTCGGCCATGATGGGGCCACTCCGGAGAGCTGCTGGCTAGTTGATGAGCTGGCCGTTGCTGTGCCAACCAAAGGGGTCAAATATATCTTTGCTTGCAAGTGCTGGCTGGCCAAAGATCGAGGGGACGGCTTGACTGCCAGAGTGTTCAATGTGTTAGATGCAGAGGCCATTGCCATCACCCAGAAGGTTCGTAAACGGACAAGAGAAATGACTCAATCTGTTGTACTTTCACATATCAAAAACTGTGAAATCTTTAACATGTTTGTTTATTTTCAGCATTATTTATAGCTAGGAATAACTAGTTTCTAATCAATAGGGACATCTTAAAAAACAGCTAAAAATAAACACCCATTCTAAAAAATCTAATGTACTACGTGATATTACAGTCAGACTTCCTCAAGCACATAATTTCATCCCTTGGAGATCCTTTTTGTCATGTAGCCTCTAATTATGAGGACTTTACAGAAATGCGTTTGTACAGCAGTGTGAGTAGATTATATAATGTAATAACTCAATAAATGTTCAGGTTGTCCATGTGTTATTGTATCTAAAGCACTGTTCTGATTTTTATCACCCTTAAAGACTTTATCTGTCTTAGATATATTAATATAATTAGTTTATGAATCCTATAAGAGCGATAAGACAAGTTTATTATAAATTTTTGGTACAGGGCTGTACGTTACAGTTAAATGACATATTTATGACTATTAAAGTCATTGGGCTCATAAATTAACCACTGGGTGTAAGATTTTTTTTTTTTGACAGATCATCTCTTTGGCTGACATTATCTCTTTCAAGAAAGAAATGACTGTTAGTCTTACCATATTGCCTGTGTTTATTTGTTTTCCTGTTAGACAGAAAAAAAAATCGCAAATATGTTTTCGTTTAATAGCTAAAACGCTCAAAGAATCTCTACAAAACAGTAGTCACTTAGTTTCCCTTTTAGAGCTAGATTATAAGATGTAAAAGCAACTTTTATAATCATGTTGTTTTATAAGGACTCCGTGACTACAGGGTTGCCATTTTAAGCTGTTTTTATTTGTGATTAGCACAGTTAGAGTAGGTAGCATTATTACCAAGAGTCTGAATTAGCTTCCCGTGAGAGTGTGTCTTAGCGACTAGATTTCAATATTGCCAAATCTAGCATGTTCTGCAGCAGACAGAAGATGAACTCTGAACGGGAAAACAGATAATTTTGCTGTATTACATTTAACCTTCCTGTTATCTTTTGAAAGCCTTGCGCTCTCATGATGTAAAGATGTAAAACACTTTCTTTTACATCGTCGAGCCACATTTGAGTTCTATTCTTATTTTATACTGATACTGAAGATATCTAACTAAAGAGTGTTGTTAGTACAACCTGGTAGCACATATTGTATGTTCAAAGATCTTATTTTGAAATTCCAAACCCGTGAGTCTCTGATCAGGGTCAATCAATATGAAAATCATCCGATTTCCATGCCACAGATGATTTCTTAGTTCTCTAAATGAGGAAAAACAAAATATCCTGATTCAAATGGACTACCTTGTATCGGGTTGTTTTCTTATCTGATTTGTGAAACACTACGATTCTTTCAGGTTATCTATGAGTTGACGGTAGTAACCGGAGATGTGCAGAATGCAGGAACGGACACCAAGATCTTCATGTCTGTGTTCGGTGCCAACGGCAGCACAGAAGAGATTCTGCTGCAGAAAAACGAGGACAGGTAGCCTAAATATATACATATATATTCTTTTCATATCTTTACACCCGTTTTCTACTCTGAAATATGAAAAAACACTCTGAGTTGCTTATTGTGGGGGACAGGTTTGAGCGCGGTCAGGAAGACACTTTCAACATGGAGATCGATGACATAGCCCCACTCAAGAAAATGAGGCTCCGTATTGACGGCTCCGGCAGCCGACCCGACTGGTTCCTCGACAAGGTCAGCTCACGGTGCAAAGCCCTGCATCTGGATACGCACACGTACATGTCAACAGGTTCTGTGCATTAGCACACGAGTAGAAAAAAAAAAATAAAAAGGTTTCTCACTACAATACCCTGACAAAACACCATCAGAGGTCACTTCTACCATCTACATGAAGTTTCAGCTTTAAAGGTTGGAATGTCTCTCTCCCTGCTAACACTGCCTCTGCGGGGCAGCAGAGCAGCCGGGAGAAATCCCATGCCCTGTCGATCTGCGCCAGGAACTGCAGTGTGACTGTGAGCATCTCCTTGACTCGCCCCGTTCACAGAGCCTGGTGTGTTCAGCATCACAAGCAGATGTTCTGCCTTTACGGATAGCTGGGACCGCGCATTGGAATGAACTCGACAGCTGACCGGGCGAACATCCAGAATAGCAATCAGCCCAAATAAACGTGCATACAGCTGAGCTAATAAGAGAGAGGTTGTGTGGGCAAAGCACTTCCACTAACAATAAAATATTTAGAGGACATTGCAACGATACATTTCATCATCCATGCATGGAGCACTCTAGTAATAGCTTATCCCTGATTAAACACTGATGCATTACCAATAACCAGGTGTTGGTTATTAATCTTTATTTATTATAAAGATTAATTAATTATATTTTATTTTATTTTTTTTCTAGTGCCATCACAAAATCCGGTGTCACGTCCTCTGACGTCATTAATTTTTATTGTCACCTCTCCTGCTTTGCATCGAGATTATTTTTAAAACCCAGCTGTTGTGAATCCAGGTGATCATGCGCGACCCGAGCACAGAGGAGGTGTACGTGTTTACCTACGAGGAGTGGCTGTCCAGGACACGCGGACCCAAGAGGACTGTGATCTGTGAGATGCCTGCTGTGGTGGACGATGAGGTGATGGTGGAGCTCACCACCTACATCATCCAGGTCAAGACGAGCGACGTTTCAGGTGAACTCCACAATCAGAGATTAAGAAAAGCAGGAGGAGTGGCAGGTTTCCCTGAAGTTCTCTGTCATTACTGATATTTTTTTCAAAGGAAACTTTACCAATGTAAGGAAATTGTAGGAAATTTGAGTGGCATTAAAAGCAAGCACAAGGCACCCAAGCAATTAGCCAAAAGTTGCCAAATAGTGATTACTCGCTGGTTAAAAGGTCTATGTTGACAAAGAAACTGTTTCCTGTTTTCGTGTTTGGTTCCAAATAAGACCTATGGTAATACTTTTGTTTCAAGTAGGGTGTCAGAAAAAAATTGATAAATGTACCTATTTGCTCAAAAAGGCTGTTTGTGATTGATTAACTTTTGATACTTTTGTGATTTTCATGTTTTATGACTCTTTTGTGATATGAAACTGGCCCTTTTAAATTGGACTTTTCTAATTGTGGTGACTTGAATCAAACATAATCTTTGTTGAATAAATATCGAACTATGAATAAATAATTGAGCTGTTAATTTAACAAACTTCATCCTTAAATCCACTAAGCTGCAAGTCGTAAGTCGCTGATCTGAAGGTCTCAGCATTTTAATCAAGCCACAGACGAATCTGTTTGGAGATTTCTTTATTTTAATATTTCGAGCACGCGTGAGAGAGAGGGGGTTGGAAGAAGAACTGATTTGATTCAGAGGCAGACAGCGCATGAGGCCATTTCAGGTCTACCTATCAGGCATGCAGTCATCCATCCAGCCAGCCTTTCATCTCAGGGTCAGTGCCAGGTTAAGTCCCGGGGTGTTCAAACTCAGGAGAGCGGCTCAGGCAAACTCTTTCATCACCAGCATCCCCCGAGCTCTGCCAGAAAGATCCCAAGGGACTCTGTAGTTAACACGGACGTTTCATCTGTCAAGTGTGTCAATTTGTTTTCACGCCACTTTCAAAGGGATCCATCTGTCAGCGGTTGGATTTTGAGCCCCCTTTCATCCGCAGACATAACATATTCTGATTGTAAATGAGATCACTGCTAACAAATCGCTAAATACATCTCATCCTGTCCCCTTTAGTTCCAATCAGAAGTCGGGGTTAAGTTGGGTGTTCGTGCTTCTTGTCCTCGTCCAGAAGGTTTTCCGGCAGGAAAAGGGATGTTATTCATTTGATTGGCACACGGTGATGAAATAAATCCTGTTTAGTAGTCGTGCACACTCCTGCGCCACGTTTTCTGGCTGCAGTATTTTCACAGTTGCACTGCTGATCAATGTGATAGCGTAGCGAGAGGTCTGAGCCGACTTCAAAAGACCCCGCTTTGCCTCTGGCAGTTACTAGAAACTAGGATGCAGCCCTGCACCAAATGCTGAGGCTCTGGGAAGAGAAAGCTGCCAGTGTGATGGAGACACGGCCACATGCATGCAAATGACATGACAAGAGGTGGAATGGAGCATGCATGCAGAAAATGTTTTCTGATTGCCTGTGGGACTTGGGATGTGACATTTGCACATGAACTATGAAAACAAGATCCTAACTTATTTAAAATAAGTTCATATAATCAACTTTATGGCAGTATTATGGCATTCTCAGCACGTTGCAGAAAGAGAGAGAAAATATATTGAAAGCAAGCAGCAAAGCTTAAATGCCATAAAACTTGTAACAAAATCACTCCACTCTGCAGTTTTATAACAGTTATTACAATTGTGTGATTTTCTTTTCTGTCTGCACAGGAGCGGGCACCGACGCCAACGTGTGGGTCATCGTTTTTGGAGAGAACGGTGACACGGGGACTCTGGCGCTGAAGGATTCCACCAAGTCCAACAAGTTTGAGCGCAAGCAGGTGGACATGTTTCGCTTCCCCGATATCCTCAGCCTGGGAGACCTCTCCAAAGTCAGAGTTTGGCATGACAACACAGGTCAGCTGCTTGGATAAATGGTCACTTTGCATAATGGGGAGATTAAATTAGGAATGATGACACTGATTTAGCTGAAATCTTTAGTGAACATCTGATTGTTCTGACTTTGATCTTGTTTCGTTTGAGTGATTTCTGTTGTTTCTAATTCATGTTTCTTTTCTCTCTTTTTTGCGAAACACTATAAGCTTTATTTTATGAGGCCTTACTTTATGAACAGGTTACAATTTAATAAATAGCTAAAATATACATAATTTATTAAATGTCATACATTATTAAAATTCTTGTGAATATGATATGTAATTCCACAGTTTATTTAATTGTATTGGGGGGGGAGTTTGTTCCTCCTTTAAAAAAGTGGATCTGTTGTCCAAAAATACCTTTGTAGGATAAAAATCTCAGATCAACAAAGGTTTATAAACCAGTAAGATTGTATATTTGATGTGGTTTTTATTTAAGAAATGAAGGGAAAATGGAGAAAAGAAAAGAACCCTTATTATAATTTAAGAAAAAAAAAACTTATTTCAATGTTTACCTCAGAACAGGTCAATTAATTTCCTGTTAATCAGACGAATTGCTGTCTCTCACTTATTCTTTTTCACTCGTTTTGCAGGTATTGCTCCAGGTTGGCACTTGGAGCACATTGACGTGAAGGATGAGTTCATGGACAAAACTTTCCGTTTTCCTTGTGACCGCTGGCTTTCCAAGAAAGACGATGATGGACAGATAATGAGAGAGCTGGCCTGTGCAAACAATGATTATTTAGACCTCAACGAGAAAACAAGTAAGCTATTATACACCCTTTATGCTTTATGATACCCCCGGTAAGGATGAGTAAAAAGTTACTTTTTGCATCTCTTGCTTAGGATGCACATCTAAAAAAATGTACTTTTCTGTTCTGCCATCACAAGTTTAAACAGCTCAATAAACTCTTCAACTGTGTGCTTTGCCCAAATAGTTGGAGTTTATAGCAACAGCCACTGGGTCTAATGTGATTAACATAGAAAAATAGAAATGTGATGAACATAGATTAATATAGAAAAGCATTTCCCACTGTCAAGTACTTGAAGTACCAAGATATTTGTCTTACAAAATTTGATGCTTTGATCTGAAAATGGGTCACCATCAAGTCTATCAGCAGGGTAATGTTTGAAAACATAATGTGCATCAACATAGAAATAATGCAATAATTCCCTCAGTGCCAAAACCTAAATCCTTTAGAAAACCTGAAGGAAAAACTGCACAGAAGAGAGCATAAAATAAAATCTCAGACTCTGGTTGATCTGGACCAGAGTATGATTGTGTTTCACATCTTTATCCAGGGAATAAATAAGGGTGAGGTGTGTTGTTTCTTAAAGCTAAATAATGAAGTTTCTGTTGGGAGATGCCGGAAAGATTGTACCGTGACTCTGTTCTGGACTTTGTCTCTGAAAGAGTATGAAATTTGTGTCACAACTGGAGACACAGACGAAACCAAGGAGAATGCCTGGATTGTACTGGAGGGGAAGAAGTGCAGATCAAAAGAACTTGTAATGGAGAACTCTTCAAAGAAGAAGAGGTTTTTGAGGTAAGTATTTCCCGTCTGGTTTGGACATTTTTCCTGGTAAAGTTGTTTCCATTATGCTGCTTGCACTTAGGTTAATCCTCCCTGCAAAAATGACTTGAACAACAAACCATTTACTATAATAACATCATAGTACAATGTCAAAACTGAATCATTAACATAAATGATCAGATTTCAATCAATTTCAGGCATTTTTCTTCCTTTTCAGGGGAAATGTTGACAGATTTGAGTTTTCCTCAAAGAATGTGGGTGATATTGCTGCCATCTGCCTGGGCCACACGCCCAAAGATGGGAAGAAAGTGAAAGGAGAGACTTACTGGCATGTCGAGGAGGTAGTTGTGACTGAAAAGGAGCTTGGAAACAAGTAAGAGAACTCTTACAACTCCTGTAGGAGTCATTTGATTTCTACTAACACTCGTAGGTTGGTTTGTTTGTAAGCTAAAAACTTCCCGTTTTCTTCCTTTCCTGTCCAGGTACATCTTCCGCTGCAATGCCCTTATCCCGCTCTCTTCGAAGAGGGACGATTACCTGACCTTTGAGTGCACAAAGACCGTTGAGAGCTTCGCAAGCAAAGCTCGAAGCCTGGTGCCCGTCAAGTATGAGATCATCATCATCACAAGCGTCGAGAAGGGAGCGGGAACAGATGCCAACGTTTTCATCACAATCTACGGCTCCAACGGAGACTCAGGCAGTCGCCAACTGCGGCAGAGGCTACGTAACCTCTTTGAACGGGGGCAGACTGATCGCTTTGTGGTGGAAATGCTGGACATGGGTGATCTGCAGAGAGTTCGAGTGGAGCACGATAACTCAGGACTCTGCCCTGGCTGGTTGCTCGACAGGGTGGAAATCACCAACACAGCCAATGGCGTCACCACAATTTTCCTCTGTGGGAAGTGGCTGGACACGAACAGAGCGGACGGACAGATTGCCAGGGTGCTCTATCCAAAGTACTGACTCTGAATTAATTTCTGGAAGGGCCAAAAGCAGAAGGATCTACCTTAAAAATTAAGTTACCAAAACCATTCGGGTGCATTTTATATCTCAGGAACGAATGATGTTTTCATTTGTAGATTTGACTAAACTGGGGGAATGTAAAAGCTCTGCTTTCTTTGGCCAGGGAAAATCGGAATGTGCCATTTTTATATCCTGCTGTGAATTTTGTAAATGTATGTTTTATAAAAGATTAAAATGTTTTGTATTCACCTCAAGCACATTTTCAATTTTGTTTAGATCTCTTGCTGATCCATAAACCCCAGCTGTACACATTTTATAGCCACTACAAATGAATAAAATATAACGTTAGGTTCTTGTGAGAGTATTTTAGCATCTTACAGGTAAATTTCTTTGATGGTTTTGCTCATTTTCCTAGATGTAGTGTCAAGCAGCTGTTGCAGAGTCTACAGTCACATTCTACTCAATGTTCAAAACACTTTCAGGCATTTATGTGAGATGTTTCTGCATAGGCCAGGCTTTAAATATGGAAATTAATCAGAGGATGGATGGACAGGTGGATGAATGGAGCAGTAGAACAGGGGGAAAAAAAGTTTGAAAACACTTTGTTTTTATATTTACAGTGAAGTCTGGGTTTTCACATTATTTAGGGATTCCAACATTACAAGAATAAATAAAACACTTAAGGTAAGGCAAGGTAATTTATTTAAATAGCACATTTTCAGCCACAAGGCAGTTCAAAGTGCTAATCTTAGCATTAGCGCACAAGCTAACGTCCAGACTCTACTCATATTTCTGTTCTTGGGGTTACCACCAATCAGTACCAAGGAAAATAAACAGTGCTTCAGGATTGGCTGCTTTGCAAACGCCAGCCAATAGCGTGTCAGGTAGCGTTGCATTAAGGTGTTCATGTCCCATTTTTGTTCAAATGTTTTAGATATGATGTTTTAAAAATGTTTACCAATGAACAAAACTGCAAATACTGCACCACAATTAGTTTGGGATCCACTCTATTTAGTTTTTCTCTTCTTAAAAATATTGAAACTCCGCTCTACTCCCACAGCATAAAACAGTTAGAAACAAGCAGCTGGAGCAGTAAGCCACTGAGCTAAAAGCAGAATGTCAAATCTTCCATCAACACCTTATTGAATTTAGAAGCAGATTGTATGTCAAGCTTCTCCTCCAGTCAAAAGTACATGGACGGTGTTGTGCTGAAGATTTGTATTTTCATGTCAGAGAGACGCAATAAATGACTCAGATTCTGATATTTACTTCAGCTTTGAAAGAACTTTGCACAAAACAAAAACATTTCAGTTTAATCCAGTTTATTACAAAAAGAGCACATAAAAAAGGATAATATACAAGCCATGAAATGAAATTAAACAATAATAAAAAAAAAAGAAAATAAGAGAGTTTGGGCTTAGCAATGCAAACCTTAAAATCATTATGTCATTATTAGTAGTAATAATAAATAAAGTACAAAATCCCACCACATGTGAATCTAACATTTACCTCTAATATTCTCACTCGTTTCTTCATCAGCACACTCATTACTGTTAATGCGCTATTGCTTTAATATTAATGATAAATACTTCTATTTTCAGATAAAATATTCCATACTGGAAACACTGCGCAGTCACAGCTAAACAGCAGATCTTCACACGAGGATGGCGGCAGCCCTTTCACTGGCACATTTTGGCTTATTTTCTCTTTGCGTTTGGTCTTCAGAATCAAGCAACAAAATGAAAAGAAAAGAAAAGAAAGGAGAAAAGAAAATCTAATTTTTTTTTTCTTTCTATTCTTTGTATATAGTTACACAATATACTATTAAATCATCGCGACTGTACTGGCACCTGAGAAAACATGCATTTTTAGAAAAAAGTTGTGCTTTGTAATCCATGTCTGTTCGCTTAGACTGTGAGAAGAAAGGGAGCAGATTGAGCAAAAGAGGGACGGAAAGTGAAAAGGAACAAGAGGAGTGAAAACATACAGGAAGGGAAAATTAACTAAAAAAAAAAAAAGAAAACACTGCGGCCTTTAGAAAACCCAACAGTGCCTCTTCTTAGTCCAAATAATTTTTCAAAGTAATGCTGTATTACAAATTTTGATTACAAATTTTTAAAGAGAGTTTTGATATTTCTTTTCGAAGTGGAGTTCTTTGGAGAGGTTATGATTCATCGTGGTGTGTCAAGGTTTCAGAAAGTCTTTCAAATGAGATATTAGAAAAGGTCCCTAAATGAGTAAAGATTTTCTCTCTTATTTGCAGCCAGACAGTGTTGCATCTTTTACTGGCTTACAACTAAAACAAATTTGTGCCTTTGAAGACTTTCCAAGTTGTGAAAGTCAACCATGATGTGCCAAATAAAGGAGCGCTGCCTCCTGTCACTCATCGAAAGGTAATACTGTTTAGTTGGCAAACCAGGAGTGGCATGTCTGCTAGGCAGCTGGCTGCAGGAAAGGTATTTGTGCAGCAATTAATAAATAAGTAAATAGTTACTCATCATATTTGTGTTAACCTATAGAGGTTAGCATTAGGCAAAACATTATGTGCTAGTTAAGCTAAGGTTAAGATCTGCTCTGAATCTCTCCACAGAACCCCAAAAATCAAAATCTGAACCGTCTCTTTAATTAGAATGGCTTTCACGTGTCTTTGCTCCACTCCTTCAACTATTTATACAACCAATAAGGCAGGGGGCTTCATGGGCTGATTGTTGTTGGTGGTTTCAGTGTCATGGAAATATCTCAGTACACCTAAAGCGAGGCACTTGTTATGCTTATGTCTTCAAAGTTTTTTTTTTTTTTTTTTTTTTCTTTTTTTGGAAAAAGAATCCAAGACTGCTAGAATCAAAGACAAAGACAAATACAAAAGTGGCCAAAAAGGAGCATGCTTCAATAAGACGTTAAGACAGTGCGCCGTAAGAAGCAGAGCATACAAAATAAAAGCCGGTTAATTCATCTAAGCAAAATTTATTTATTTATTTTTTGCTTGCTTGTTTTTGCCAGTGAGAGGGTTCCCATGTATATCAAACAGGTGAGTGCAAAACAGAACACAAACTGAAAGACTAGTTCACTTCACTGCAGTTTGTCCACGTCACAGCATGGGGGATCAGAGAGATTGCATTGAATGGAATGTAACTAAGATCCACAGCACCACATGGGAGACAGACAGACAGAGAGCAGGCTCAGTAGCTCAGTCTGGGACCGTAAACATCGCATAGCCAGCTTGTGGAGATCAAACAGCAGGGCTATTTTTTTCCTTTTTTTTTTTTAATATACTTTTAAGTGTTCAAAAAGTACAACTGCATGCAAAGCATTCCCATTTCCAACAATGCAAAAATGAGGTAATCGTTTTTTTTCATAGCGTTTTTTTTTCGTTATTTCTAAATAAATAAATTATGATTCATTCGCTCTCTCTTTCTCTCTCTCTCAAAAAAAACCTCTATAAAATTAAATACATCCCCACAATATCCACAATTAGTAATAAATTATGATTGTTAAATACTTAAGGCATTTCAGCTGACAACACCCTGTGTAAACTATGAAAACTTCATCACAGATGTCTCCACTATGGGAGGAGGCAGTGTCAACACTCGCAGTGCACAAGACGGGAACTGGAAGGTCTAATAATCCTTTGCTATCACAGTGCATAGGACGGTGCGGGTCCTAAAGGTGATCCTTAAAACATGGCTCTGTGGGACTGAAGTGAAACAAGGGAAAAAAAAAAAAAAAGAAGTGATATTTTTGTTTATTTCCTGCTGTGGCGTCGGCTTGTGTCTGTGTGCACTGCAAGAGCGAGGCTGCCTTCGTCGCCTCACGCCCTATGTGTTCTAGGAGTACAGCGTAGCAACCAGCAAAGCAACCACGAAGGGAGGCCTGTCACACAAACACATGGGATCAGCATATAGAAAAACAAACAAATGCTCCTCTCCCATCTAAAACACTGCATGGATCTACATCTAATGCAAGTTCAAGGAAAACAGCTTGTTGCTATAACTATTGTCATATGTGCTTGCTCTTCTTTAGGCAATAAGGTAAACATCAAGAGGGTCCCGTCATCATCGAAGGGGGACAGGACGAACACGAGCTACGAGTCAGGGGGGCAGCCGCTGACTGACTTTTTTTTAATTTTTTTTTTAATTTTTTTATTTTTGTTAGTGTTGAGAAGATAGTCAGAGCTCAGATTAACTAAGTCATGCGCAGGAATCTTTTCACCCCTTCCAGTTAAGGTGATGCTGCCCAAGCTGACAGTTAAAATCCTCAATGAAACATGCATGTCAGTAGTACACTTTGTTTTGCTGTTTGGGTCAATTCCAGGTGAAAAACAATGCAGGCAGAAGGAAAACTACATCCTCCCACCTACCTCTGCAGTGCATGAGAGGCATGGGCCAGTCTCTGGTATCAAGGTTTTTTTTATTATTTTATTTTCAGTTTTAAAACTGCTGAACATTAAATCCTTTCATTGAGATGCCCAAAAGTGTGTACAATTGAGCAAAAGGAAGCCCAGTGCTTCAAAAGGTGAAATAACTAAAATAATTGTCATACATAAAATTATGCCTAATTTTAAATGTAACGTTTTAGCAGCATTTGGAATAACTGTTTATTTTCTGTCTTAAAACAGTTAATTCTTTACATTCTTATTATAATTTTCTGGGTAAATACAATGGTACCATGACCCTCTGGTGTATTTACTCAAAGTTATCGTAACTTAAGAATCTCGTACCAGCCCATGCCTAGTGCATAAGAACTTTTAATTTCATCCCTTTTTTTTTTTTTTTTTTTTTTTTTGGCTTTGTTTCTTGTAGAGGTTCTGGCGGCAGCAGTATTTAACCTCTTAACTCTTAAAGCAAACTCAACATGCCACTGACACATATTCGTTTAGTTACACACACACACGCACACACACAAAAAACTTGTGTGCAGACTCAAGCTAACTCAATAAAACGCATTTTGGTAAAAAAAACAAACAAAAAAAAAAACAAAAAACACTTTCTGCCTATTTTTTAACAATTTAGACACAATACCACTCAGTCACCAGGGTTCTGGTTGCACAAGTGGGCAACCAGATGACACCGCCCAGAGTAAAAAGTACGACTGTATTGCAAAAAGTCAAAGCTGTATGACGGAATCAAAACACTCAGCTAGCTAGTGCTTCGACCCAAGAAGGCGAGAGTCCACCAAGTATCACTTATTGGTTACTGCTACTCTACTACGACCACAGAGATCTTTAGGTAAACATGGCATCAGAGCGGTTAGTAGCTGTTAAGCTTATGTTCATGTCAGAGTAAGAAAAAGACAGAGAAACTAGAGAAGGTAGAGAGTTCGGTGGGTTACGTGTTTACCGCTCTGCAGACATAAAGTCATGGCTTTGAGGACATGCTACACAGCCCGTGGCTACCTACAGTACAACACCACAACTGCAACAACACCCCACTCACAACCAGCAAGCTACAAGTAAACCCTGTGTACATGAGAAAGTGTGTGGTTTTGTGTTCCAGTGTCGTTTGCGTCCCAAGAGGATGTGCTTCTATATAAAGAGAGTCTTTCGTGGCCTCTCGTGCAGTCCTGGCTTGGCTCAATAAAGCATTAATTAGAGGGGGGGGGGGGGGGTTCGTGTCGCGTGAAGTCTGGAGACATTTGGCAAAGCACCCACCAAGCGGAGAAGGAGGCTTCAGGGTCGGGGCGCACGGACTGTGGCATGTGGGGGAAGGCCGCTGAGCCGAGATGGAAGAGAGAGAGGAATCTCACAAGACTGAGTGAATCACAAGGAGTCAAATCTCATCAGCTGTCGGGGTTCAGCTGTGTTTCGATGTCAACCCGGCATATTGGACACTTCCTGCTGGTAGCCAACCACTGGTCCACGCAACCCTGGTGGAAGAGGTGCATGCATGGCAATCGCCTGGAAGACAAAGAGACAACATTATAGAGTCACACAGACCCTCCTAAAAAGCACCTTTATGTGGATGTTAGAAATATTTAAAACCAACGGAGAAGCATTTGTTTATCCAGGCACATATGCAGCTTATGTTGAGTCATCTTTCCCCACTCACTTATCAGACAGCTGAGACTCCACATGCTGTAAACCAACACTCTTCCATCCCCCCCTATGGGGTTCTGCTTTCATTCCCCCATAAGACTCTGTTCCTGAACTGGTTCTTAAAGGAGTAGATACACACGCTACTTAAATGTTGCTTGTAGGACTGTAAAGTTTACAGTTTTCATTGCGTGTGTCATTTAAATTACAAAAAGTAATTTCACTTCCACTTAAACACAAAGGAGCTCCTGGTGGGCTCAATGACTGCAAGGGGAACAGTTCCTCTGGTTACAAAACAAGCCCAAGTCATGAGTCTTCCACCACCGTGCATGACGACGGCAAATAAGCACAAGTGCTTGATAACACACTTTTGCTTCTTTTTAAAATTTTGAATAGCCAAAAAATCTGTTGAAAATGAAATTGAACGAATCTACTTGTGATTAATCTTTTGCCTGCCATACCGAAAATCAACCTGATTTAAATTGTCCTTTTTACGATGAAGAGAAGCTACAACATACTTTCTAAGAAATAAATACTTATGCTTACCCTGGATGTTTCAGAGCAGCAAACCGCCAAAACAGACATCGGAAAGTTGATTTCATAGCAGCGAGCCCCTAATTTCATCAGCAGTTGGTCATCTGTGGCTGTATTTACCTCAATTTAAGGTGCAGTCAGAAAAAGCTAATATTATTCCTGATATATCCAGCCTGATATGAAATAAAGTGTAATTGATTTTTGCTGTGAGTGTAAATTGAGGGATGTGAGGTGGATCACTTCTTGGCCATCATCAGCAACATCAATATCTACTACTGTAGTTGCCTAGCAACTGCTCAGAGCAAAGCATCATCCCGTGAAAACTGAGCAAACTGACATTTTTACACTTGTACCCACTGCATGCATCATCCAGCCCAGATTCTAAGATTAATGAACCAGTTGCTAAAGGGACTACAATCCCACTGATATCTTTGTTTAATTCAAGAGGGACAAACCAAATAAATAAATAAATAAATAAAAATATTGCATCGATTTTGCAGCTATGGAGCATCACCCACCTGACATCCTCTCCATCCTCCAGCATGGACAAACAGATGGTGCACTTCTCATCCACATCTGTTTCCTCCTCCTCCTCCCCAATCTTTAGCTGCAGAGGCTTCCTCTGTTAGCATATCAGACGGCAAAAAGTAAAACCTATCTGAAAACAATAAAAATCTTAAATGCTTAAAGTGTGTCTGTGTAACTCTCGTCATCTGCGGTACCTTCTTGTATTTATGTGGAAAGGTGAATCTCTCTATGGTTGTTTGGACAGCTCCTCTGCTGACACTTCCCAGTCGATCCTCGAGCTGCAGCAGCTCCTGTTCAAACGGCAGACGTTCACGAGAATGACGGCACGCTCGGAGAAAACACTTAAAGGACACTGAGGTGAGAATTGTTTTGTCGTTGAAGTGAAGACAGCAGTTAATGATTTGTTGACTGACATATCTACGCGCTTAAGAGGATTTACCTCGTAACTTTCTCGCACAGCGGTGGCGTGCCTCGAGGGATTCAGACTTTGCAGCGCTAACAGATGCAGCTGGGGATATGGATAATTTCTGATTTCATGAACAACCTGGTCGAAGAACAATGTTTACAGAGTTAGAAAAGCTAGAATTTGCGGTTTCCTAATAACGAGACATGAAATTTCGAAAGTCATGGATACCCCTGGCAGACATGACATGCCATGGCAGAAAAAAAAAAATATATCTCCAAATAATCATTAAAAAAATCTTTATCGTGAATGGCTATCAAACCATATTCACCCTGGTTTTCACTATTTATGATAGGGTAAAAAAAAACAAACAGTATTAGCTTTTGCAGCTTCTTATCTTTCGCTTTCATTGCGTGATTTGTTTCTGTATCCCCAATTGTTCAAACAGTTCAATATTGATCATTATTCTTGGTCTTTTGCTGTTGTGTCTTGGATTGTGGGGCTACTGCTCATTCTTTACATGCATCCAGAACCTAGAACATCAAAAAAGTGATCAACAGAGAACAACACAGCATACCACTTGGGCAGACGACGTGTTCCTGGGGAAGTGGTGCATTCGAGGGGAGGCCAGGTAATGCTGATAGTGCTGCGGAAGCTGCTGGAGTTGGTACTGATGAGGGAGGCCAGCATCAACACTGAGATCCCTGCAGAGACAGACAGGCATGGGGCTAAATCAGCATTATTACTCTTGCCAGCCAATGTGACAGACAGACAGACAGACAGACAGACAGACAGACAGAGAGACAGACAGACAGATGAGTACAGGGAGGAATAGCTGGGACAATTTCTCAACTCTACAGGATTCCTGTTAATGTCAGATGGGGACTCACCAGTCGGTGCCTTCAGCCAGGTACCGTGGCTGCTGCGTTATTGGCTGAGGGACGTGGATGGGAGGCGAGTACTCATAACCCGAACGCAACCGGTGAGGATTCAGAGGAATGCGCTCCTGGGTTCTTCTGCAATGCAATTCAGAGGGTTTGGATTCAAATCTCTGAGCGTACGCATGTGCGCTTGCATGCGGCGTCTTCACTACCTGGAGGAGTGGGGAAGGATCCTGCGGTGCTGCGCTTCGATGAGCTGCTGCTGGATGAGGTATTGCTGGTGTAAGGCCTGAGGTAGGAATGAAGGCCCCGGCACGTCCTGAAACTGAGGGGGTGCGGGCAGGGCAGTGAGAGTCGGGTGGTGCGTAGGGGGCAGGTGGGCGGCCAGGCCCGCCTGCGGGAGCTGGCCGGCATGTCCGAGAGGGAATTCTGCTGAGATGGGAGCCTGGGTAGCGCCCAGGTGAAAATGTCGGCAGGAGGTAGCATGGCTGTGCTGATGCCTGCTGAAGTGCGCGCCTATGTGACATAAAGGCAAGCGATGAGAGCGTATCGGCCTGTGATCCTTTAAACAGAGAGAGAAACCTCATAATGGACATCTAGGCAAAAACGAATCTGAAACGTCAGGCCTCAGAAGACTCACTTCCACACTCCTCAGGGCCTGCATACCATTTATTCAAAGAATAATTTTAAGATGGCACTCATCTGCAGTCCGGGGCTTCTTAACCCAAAGAATCTGAGCTCTATATTGTGCTAGCTGTTTGAAGGAACATGAAACTCCTTACTTCTTGTAATGAACCTTATAACAAAAAGGCACCGCAGAAGATACAGCTAAGCACGCTGGAAAAAAAATAAAATAAAATGACGTGCCTCCATTTCCACTTAATATGAGAGACAGAAAAGCCATTAGATGGCATCAAAGACAATCAATACAAATCACTCTCTACTCAGACAAATTGGGGATGGAGAGAGCTTAGAGTGGGAACAAAAAGAAAACGCTATTTCAACTTCCTGTTACAGCTCTGAGGCTTTCTGGACCAGCAGGATTTGGAGGGTGGACTGTTCATGATGTCGTACTTCAACACCAACTGGATTTTCACTGCTTCATGCTCAACTAGCCAATTATAATCTGCTGAACAGTAATATAGAGTGACACTCTGTGTCTAAGATGGAGGATCGGCTTATGAGTTATTTTTCTAATGACTGTTTCCAAACTAATTTGAAACTAGAAGGTTGTTCAATGTTTATAGCAAAAGTTAGACATTGTTTAGGACAAGCTAATAGCCAATACAGAAGTAAGGCTGTCAATAAATAATGTGTACTCTTCTTTCCACCTAGACCATTAAATACCATGTTTTTTCTCACTTGTTAGGCATTTTTTCACGTGTTATTGGTTTTATGTCCATGACCTAACACAAGAATACATATATCTCACTTTAATTTCTAAGTTATTTATGGATTTTTTTAATTTTAGAAACTGTTTTCATTCATGGTGGTTCTGACCACCGCGTGGACCAGTTTGCTCTTCTGAATTGCAGAAGATTATGATCACTGATTAAAAACAAATAACCAGCAACCTCCTGTTGGCTGATACTATTATTGAAATCAAATTATCACATTTGATTTCATAACTCATACATTTTCACAAGGAGTGAAACTTGGCACCTTCTTTTGGCCAAATTCATATTGCACACAATGTGCGACATTTCCTTTGCAGTACAATTATTTTTAGAGAACTAGAACAAGTGACTAGAAGCTTTTTCCAGAAATTTAACTCGATCATGTATTTTTGTAGCCACAGACCATACAGCAGGTCTGAAACCTCAGCTACTGAGAAACGATTATTTGCTGGATGAGTAGACTCTATTAAAATTTTAAATGTTACCCAATGGCAAACATTTGCCCGTGATGAATATAATGCACCAGTTCAACGCTATGAAGCTTACCAGAAATTGCCTGCGCTGTAACCAACCATCCTCCACTGCAAAGAGAGAGCTGACGAGCCAAATGAGGAGGCTGTTAATGTTAATATAATATTTGGAAGCATAACCATTTGGATGTCAAATAAGGTATGAAACGTCTTAATGTGAGGACTTTCCAGTTTGGTTGCTGCTCTTTATAGTTTTCTTGTTACATTTAATCACTTTTAGTAAATTCTGTCATTTTGACCATTTTAGGCTAACACTCTAGTTTTAATAATTAGTGTGGCACTTTTCAGGATTTGTCTTTGGGAAAAAAAAAATAAAAGCCTAGAAAACATGACGTTACTTTAATCTATAGATTATAAAACCACGAGAATCGCAGGAGAAATTATTATTCAATGAATGCTTTTTGCAAAGTGCCAAACCTTTTAGCTAACATGCTCTCAAGTTATATTTAACATACTTTACCCACGGCATTTTGACAAAGCTACGCTAATTAGCTGCTGTTAATTAACATAAACCATATATAGCATTGCTGTCTTTTTTTATTTATTTATTTTACACGTTTTCACTTAGCTGAATTTAGCCCCAGGACAGGAGAAGCCAGTGAACCCAGAAAGGCACGGCTAAACATTTGGCTGAGGAAGTAGAGCAGAAATGGCACACTGATATTTCACATTTGTTTCTGGTTGCTGTACATAAGTTGTGGTGTGCAGGGGGCCTCTGACCTTGTAAAAGTGGACCCACTGTCTGAAACCTATTATAAACATCAGATTTTCACACCCTGACTTGCTGATATTTGAAACTGACGTAATGCAGAGCTGCAAGGACAAACTGCTCTGATGTGAAATTTCTGACTTTCAGACAAAAAATCCCTTTTTTTTTCTTTTTGGCAGAGAGCAAACCATCCACCCAGAAACCCAGTAAGCCTAAGAAACTCAGCTCGTAATCCCAAAACCTGAGCACCGGCGGCCCCTCCCCCACAATCTGGCTGCAGCACGGTTTTCCCTGCGTGAGTGACAGCCGATAAGCCCCGCCCACTTGAGACTGCAGCAGGCTGACATGAAACCTGCCTCATCTCCTCCAGCTTCCATCGCTTGCAGCTCACCAGATCCCGACAGAATCGTCTCCTGTGTTTCTTCCACTCATCATCATGTCACACAATAAAACAAAAACCAGCTCACCTGATGAACTCACAGGCGTAAGCTGCGTCGTCGTGCAGCTGCACTGCTTGTTAAATAAGGACACGGGATAGTTTCACGGTTGGAGCACGGCCACTGCAGAGGAGCATCATGCATTACAGCTGTTGAGTTATTTAAAACTCTTTGTCGCTGGAGTTTGGGAAGAAATGTGCCGAGCTTGCAAGGCTGCATCTCGCTGAGGCACTCCTTCTGTCTCTGCGCATGAATAATATCCGACTCCCTGAACGAGTAGGAGTGGTAAAACTCAAACAGCAATTAGCCCCAACTTCTAGCGCTCCTTACATTTATAGCAGAATATTTAAAGTATCTTAATGTTTGATAGAATGTGCATTTAAGAGGAAATACTTTTTGAGATGAAAAATCACAGCCAGACCATGACGACAGTGTAATGAAATACTACCATGGTTCAAATGAAAGGTTACTTGATATTTCACAAAGCCTTATCAACTGGTCTAATTTCAACTTCATGGGTTTTGCTTTCCTAAATTGCTGGTACACACACTGCGTGCTTCACTTATTTATCTTCCAAAACGACAAGCAGCATCTCGCTGCTTCGTGATTTTAGAGTTTATTTATAAATGTGACAAGATCTGTTCTGCTAACTTTCAAAGTCAGTTGGATGAGAAAGATTGGTTTCTTTTAATGACATTTACATCTGTGCATGTAGGTGTCATGCAAAAATATTAATGCTTATTGAACCTTTGCACATTTTGTCAGATTTCAACCATGACATTTGATGTGTTTTAATTAGGATTTTATGTTGTAGACCAACAAGTCAACAAGCTAGTCTTGTTAGGTGAAACCAAACCTGCACATCAGCCATAACAACTTTGGCTTGGTAAAATGTGGTGGTGACATCATGGTGTGGGATGCTTTTCTTCTGCAAGGACAAGGAAGTTGAGAGCTGATGGAAAAAAGATGGATGGAGCTAAATACAGGGCAATCCTGGAAACAAAAAAAACTTCACATACAGCCAAACCACTATGAAGTGCTTTAGATCAAATAGATGTGCTGGAATGGTCCAACACATCTATCAGGAATCTGTAGGACTTTACCATTTCTGTTCAGATGATCTGGTTTATCACATAATTTCCTATTAAAATAGGAGGCTTGTGGTTGGAACGTGACAAAATGTGAGAGTTCAAAGGGTGTGACTTTGACATCACCTTCATAAAACTGTAAGTGAACTGTTAAATGTTTGATTCAAGTTTCTATTTTATTCTACCATTACCTGCATTATTCACATAATGCAGACAAAACTAAAGTAGGATGATGTGATTAAGCTGACTTGTCTGACTGCTTCTTTTACTTTCGCAAATAATGGCCGAATCCCCGTATCGAAGCATCGTTGTAGACCATTTCCTTCCCATTACCTCGGATGAGCTCAGTTTGAAAGAAAAGCACCTCAGTTCATAAAAATCGGATCATTTGACTTCAGAATTAAGACATACGGTGCAGCAATAAACCCAAACTGGGTCTTTTGTCTTTATTCCTTTTACCACACATTGTGTAGAATTACACAAAGAGCACGGATTTTTGAAGGTTTAAAGGAAGAGGTTTTAAATACAAGATAACCAGTTGGTTTAAAAAATGTATGTTGTTTTAGATATTGAATTTTACATGTTGCCATGACCAGAGTGTGTGTGTGTGTGTGTGTGTACATATATATATATATATCATTTGATATATTTGGTACAGTATAATGAATTTGCTAGAGACTTTTTTTTTTTTTTTACTTCATGTTACATTTTTAACAACTTATTTGTGCAATCAGGGAAATACATTAATGTATCTGCAAACACCCAACTAGTTTAAAAGTAAATGAATGGAACAGGTACGGTTATTGGCCCCCTCGTGGTGAGGGCTAAAATAAATTTGTAAGCTAAACCCGAACTAAAAATAAAAATATCAACATTGAATGTATGTTTTTTGATCGAGGAAAAAAAACAACAATAACAAATCTGAAGGCACCTCAACTGTTGATGGTCCGTAGTATCAAATGCATTTACTGACAGATTTTTTTTTTAATTTATTTTTGTTTAATCACTTCCTGATTCCTTGGAGCATGGATATGATGTGGCAGAGATAATCTACGTTAGCTGCTTTTCAAAATGAAAATGCTACTAAAGTAGGACATGTTTTAACCTTCATAAATCGGGAAATTTCAACAAGAAAACAGCTACTCGCTCTCAGTTTTACTGCTAAGCTTTATTGCTCTCAGTTTACACTGAGAGCAATAAATAAAAAGCATAAGCCAACTGAAAAAAATATAATCAAGGATGGAAAATAAAGTTTATTTTGGCACCATGTACTGCAAGGACAGTGAGAAAAAAAAAATACTACAGCAAACAGTTGGGGTCACTAATGGACGCCATGTAAATGCCAACCAGACTTTTGGAAGGCATGTCTTTTCTGTGAAAGTCCTACCATCACAAACATAAAAGATCACAAACGTGAAAGATGTTCTAAACACCAACAAAACTTTAACTGGTATTGAGTGCTCTGGTTAGTGCAGTCTGAATTTATTTTTAGTTTTGGCAACTGGCACTTAGGGTTTGACGTAAAACCAACTTTAACACGAGAAAGAGCATTTCTTAAACCTATGACTGTGGAGGGTGATGTATGTGGTATTTTTCAATTAACAGAGATTCCTATTGTAATTCAACACCAATAAACACCAATGACTTGATGCGAAGGAGGAAGTGCTTCGTTTTATAGTGAAATGATTTAAGTTGATGACGTAAGAGAAAAGGAAATATCAGTCTATTTTTTTTTTTGTTTGTTAAATGGGTAAAAAGGTTGCCATGGCTCCAAAAATGAGCCAAGTCAGCAACTTTGAGGAGACTCTGTCAAAGACGGCTGAGGAATGAGAGCACATACATAGAGTGAGGAGGACCGTCTCAGTGACAGCACAGTGGGCGAGGGAGGAAGGAGGGAACACATGGAAATCAGCAAAAAGCACACTGAAGGTTAAGAAGAGAACTACAGTCTTTATTGGGAAATATTAGTATGAGTGGCACTGTGTGATAATAGTAATAATAATATTATATAAACCTACAAAGCTATTGTAGTACCATGCAAATAAGACCAAAGACGAGGCCTGACCATGCTCTCTGTAGGGTTAACAGAAGAGAAGCAGCATCCAATGAGTAGATGTGTATGCTTACAGCACATTTCAGTACAGCAGGGACATCTCTACACAAAGATTACATTATAATCTGCTGTTCAATGTGGAAAAAAAAAACAAAAGTATAAAATGAACATGCATTAGGTTCTAATACAAAAAAAAAAAAAAAAAACAAAAGGTAGAAAACCACAACCAAAGAATAATAAAAAAAAGAAATTAAAGACATTTTGGTTCTAAAAGGAGTTCTACAGCAGTGCAGGATATACACATCCCTGTAAAATGGATAGCATTCTGGAGGCGCTGGAGGATTTGAAAAGGAGGAAGAGGGGGGCGAGGAGGAGGGCAGGCTGTGCATGATAGTGGGTTATTTTCAAAAATGGCACAATGAGTTAGAGCCGCATCTCGCCAATTTACTGTGAAATCAATTCGGCTAGCGGGAACACAGGCTTGGACACATGGACGGGGTTATGGCCAGCTGTTTGGACAGCGGTTTTAAAACAGGTGCAGTGGACCATCGGGGGGGGGGGGGTTGGGAGGGGTAATATAGCCTCAGTTAATTCGTGACGTCGGCGTCGTAGGACGATGTCCAATCGATAATTTGGATTACACATAGCAGCATAAAAGCAGCTGCTTGGTTTGACTACAACAACAGCTGGTACAATGCACCTTTTGGCAAATACAGAATGGAGACGGTAATCAAGACAGTTCGATCAAGCCTGGCTGTAATCGAATCCGGGAGGATCAAAATGTATCCACTTTACAGAAATTTACAGCAGAATGTAGTCTATCCACACTGAATGGGAGAATCACAATGACAGCCTGCAGTAAACTCTACAATGGGTTATCCACTAAAGAGCAACATGACAGTTTAAATCAAGACAAACTGGTTTTTTTTTATCCTACAGAAAAATAAAGAGTGTTATTCTTTAGTCTGTTACACAGAAGGATACGGTATGAGTGGGAGCTCGGTTTGTTTGTCTGTTTTAATGCCAATGTCTTCTTCGGATGGAAAGAGGAAATGAGGAAGAAGGGGGTTCACAATACAGCTAGATGCAGAGAACAGGCAGAGGCTACGGCAGACAGCAGCAGATGATCGTTAGCTACACAATGGAGGGGGACAAAGGTCTGAGAAATGCGGAATGTAGAGCCAGCCTCGATACTATGGAACAGGAAAAAAGAACACAAATAAAAGCACAATGAAATCATTGGTGCTACTGCATGTAGTTTTAACAATCAAAATAACTAATACTGTTATTATTATTATTACATAATCAACACAGATAGCCTGCTGCACTTAAGAGGCATATCTCTGTTTTGAATGGCCAAATTAAGATGTTCAAATTGCAGCTACTTTTTTTTTTTAAAGACCAATTCTACAAATTCAAGAGGCACAAGCTTTTCCTTTTTTCCCACCAAGAGTAGTTTTGACATTGATAATCTATGTGTGTAGTATGTATTGATTTGGCCATAAAATGTAAAAGAAAAAGAAAAAAAAGTGTTTCCCCCCCCCAATACTTATGGCCAAATAAACACATTTGAAAAGAAGATTTAAGTTGTTTTAAAGCCAGTTCAACACATTTAATAAGAATTTCAGGTTTTAAATTTACGATTCTAGACATTTTAAAAGCAAAAATTTTTAATGTACACCATTTTCTCCCCTTTGGCCAAATCAACGCAATTTTTTAGGACTATTTCTGCTCATTTATAGAGAACTCAAGACTTTCTAGAGATATATTTCTAGGTTTTTTTTTTTATTTAATTGAACCAGTGATTCCCCCCACCCCCTTTCTTGAGGGACATTTCAGTCCGATTTTAACATTTGTTTGTTTCTTCATTTTATGCTTCATTCGTCGAAATATCAAGGATTTAAAGAAGAAGAAAAAAACAATCCTAGTACCCTTAAATACTCCATAGATATTTATGTCAGGGAGGCTGTAATTAAATTTAAAAGCGATATTAAAACAAGCTCAGAAAAAATGAACGCACGTCATCAACACAAAGGAGCAAATAGACTCCCTGTCTCAATGATTATTTGTTAGTTTTATATAGAAACACTTGGGTTGGCCTGAATCGTGTTGAACTACACTTGCTTAAGCGAAGCGGCTCCAAATGCGACAGAGACTAAATCACGCAGATAAAGAAGACAGCACCGAGGATAAAACAAAAGCGAGCCTGGAAATCTGACAGCTGCGATTTGCAGGCCTACGGGCCACCATAAAACAACACCTCTCCGATTCTTTTCGCTGCCTTCATTCGGCTCTAGGAGCGTTAAAGCGTTTCCTGCCGGGTTTTATTTGAAGCGGCGCTGCAGCTAGCAGGACGGCTAATGTTTGTCTCTCCATCGCTTCTTATTTTCAGCTAGCAGGTGTCAGCTCTGTTTACATCATTTTTATCGATACTAACGGGAAGGAAACGCCGAGAAAATGTAGCGGCGGGGGGGTTAGGATAAGAGAAAAAAATAAAAATAAAACGGCAACAACGTAAATACAGTCATACCTCTATTTCTAACTGAGCCGAAGACGGGGAGAACCAGATATCCAACATGGACTAACACCATCCTGGGTCCTTCTTTGTTGTGAGGGCAGCCAGCGAGACAGATGGTCCATGGAAATGATCCCCTTTAGCCCCCCTCCGTCCTCCAGCACAGTGAAACGGACAGGCTCAGCTGTAATCGCAGCCCGACCAATCACCGCCTCCCCGACGGCTTTGGCATCCCGATACACCAATGGGATTAGAGTCTGGGCGGGGACGTCTGAGTTTGGACAGCCCGCCCCACCATGACAGGACCATTCAATAGGGATTATGTCTCTCACAGATCAATACTCGTCAAAAAAAAAAAAAAAAAACTAAATTAAAACAATACTATAAAAAAGAAAGCCTGCCAAAATGTCTCTATAACAATTTTAAAAAAATATCTGACCATGTATTATCAGTAGTTTTTCCCAGTGTTAGCAAAATGCCTTATTAGATTTACAGGGCAACTATTTTTTAATTAAAAGGTTAAGTTGCTTTGGATCTCCATTTTTCCTTTGAGAGATAAAAAATAAAATGTGTATGTGTGTTTTAAATAAATATTTAACTGAGACACAAAAGCATAGATAGATGATATCTGCATTGTAAATTGGCAATATGCTAAAATCTGATATTTGTCTGTTAATGTGAAGCCATGATTAAAAACTGCACCTCTTGATTGAGTTCATTATTTTTTTTACCTGCTATTAGATGTTATAAGCAGTCTTCTGAATCGAATCGAATCTCAAATAAATAATTATGTAAATACCCACAAGGTATGCCGCTGGCCTCTGTAAAGAGGAAAAAGCAACAGAACAGAAAAGCAACCTTGTCCAAATCCAGGAAACTGCTTCTCTTAAGTTGATCCACAATGTCACTGTCAATTGATCCACTGTCAATGTTCAGTTATCCACCAAGTGTAAGTGAGTAGGGATTATCCCTAATACCCTGAATTTGTCCTGTCTACTGATGTAATATGCAGTTATAAAGTCTTTCTCCATCACTGCAATGTAGTAGTCAACAAAATACTGTTATTTACACCCTTTGAACTGAGCCATAGTTTGTCATGTTTCACCTGTTGGTTACTATTATAGTTTAATTGGTAGATCAAATCACTGCAGCCTGATATTTTATTAGGGAATCAAAATAATCTTATCATTTTACTTATTTATTTTTTAATTGAAAAAACTGAGGTGCTTTTGAGTACAGTCTTTATTACTCAGATACCCCAAAATAAAATCGAGTGAAATCAAGCACTTTCAGAAGTAACCTGTAATAAACAAAGTCCATCTTTGTCATAGCATAAACACCAATGTTTACACTGTTTTTCAATGCTTCTATGCAATGCATGTAAGGCACCTATTAATCTACACCTAAAAAAACCCCAGAATAATTAATTTGGTGTTAAGAGATTAGCGTTTTCTACTGGTAACGAACTGTCACGAAGTATAAATCAGATGCAAAATTCACCAGCTGCACAATTCTTGTTAAATAGTGTAAGATAAGTAGTATTTCAAAAGAGCAGAACAAATTTTATGTTTTTGAACAATAACAATTTTTGTTGCTAATCTGTTGCTAAGAAATGAGTGTGTTTACTGGTAACCAAGTGCCACAAAGTGAACATCTGATTTTTACTTTTGCAAAATTTGCCAACGGTAAATTTCTTGTATCTAATCAGGTAAGCATTATTTCGAAAGAGCTTATGTTTTATAAACTATATAACTTGTTATTAATTTGGTGTTAAGAGATAAGCGGGTTTTTTTCTGGTAACGAACTGCCACAAAGTATAAATCGAGATTTTTACTTTTGTGTTGAATGTGTTTAATATATTTACCACTAATGACAAAAAAATTAACTTTTCTGCAAAATTCACCAACTGAACAATTCTTGTTAGTGTGAAATAAGTGGTATTTCAAAAGAGCAGAAGAAATCTTATGTTTTTTGACTAAGAATTTTTGTTGCTAATCAGTTGCTAAGAGATGAGTGTGTTTACTGGTAACCAAGTGCCACAAAGTAAGCTTCAGAGTTTTATTTTTGCAAAATGTACCAACAGTAAATTTCTTGTGTCTAATCAGGTGAGCATTATTTCGAAAGGGCTTATGTTTCATAAACTATATAACTTGATATTCATTTGGTTTTAAGAGATAAGTGGGTTTTATTTCTGGTAACGAACTGTCACGAAGTATAAATCAAGATTTTTACTTTTGTGTTGAATGTGTGTTTTATAATATATTTACCACTAATTACAACAAGAATTAACTTTTCTGCAAAATTCACCAACTACACAGTTCTTAACAAGTATAAAATAAGTGGTATTTCAAAAGAGCATTAGAAATATATTTTTTGAACATTAAGAATTTTGGTTGCTAATCTGTTGCTAAGAGATAAGTGTGTTTACTGGTAACCAAGTGCCACAAAGTAAACATCTGATTTTCATTTTTGCAAAATTTACCAACTATAATTTCTTGTGTCTTAAGCAGATAAGCAGTATTTTGAAAGAGCTTATGTTTTATAAGCAATATTACTTATTATTAAGAGATAAGTGGATTTTTCTCTGGTAACGAACTGCCACGAAGTCTAAATCGAGATTTTTACTTTTGTGTTGAATGTGTGTTTTATAATATATTTACCACTAATGACAAAAAAATTAACTTTTCTGCATAATTCACCAACTGGACAATTCTTGTTAAGTCATGATAAGTAGTATTTCAAAACAGCAGAAGAAATCTTATGTTTTTTGAACAATAACAATATTTGTTGTTAATCTGTTGCTAAGAGATGAGCGCGTTTTCTGGTAACCAAGTGCCAAGAAGTAAACAATTTTTACTTTTGCAAAAGTAAAAATCAGAATGCAGTGCACAAACATTATCACAAACATTGCTAATTTAACTACTGCCCACATTAACAGTAGCCTTTTTCCTAAAATAAGCTTTTTAGCTATTTTGTTTATTTATTAACCATGTTTAGTACACTGAATGGATGGAGGAAGTCAATGTATGACAACATGCTAGTTACAGCCCACATGCTACTGGCTGCATTCAGGCTAACATTACCATTTTGGCTAATTTAAACAAGTGCACTAATTTTAACATACTAAATCCATTTTACTCAACATGCTTGTGACTCTCCACATGCTATTGACTACATTGTAGCTTACTTTAGCATTGAGGCTAATTTTTAGTATCAGAACGCTGGGTTCCAACCGACGGGCACACTTTGGCAGGCCCCGTTTAAATTTCTCCTGAAATTTTGTAGTTATAACTAACTGTTCTTTTTTTTTTGTTCGTTTTGTGATAATGAGTATAGGCTGCAGAACAAAGACAGAGATATTTACAGAAAGAGATGTAAAGCAGAATCATTGCAAAGGTAGAAATGAGGAAAAATAACACTATTTATTTTAAACTCCTAAGAATTGGCTGTAACTCTTTTGAGTTAAAGGAATTCTGTTAAAAAGCAGAAACACCCGCTTTAAAAGCAGCCTTAAAATGTTCCTTTCTGAATACCCTATGTATCTTCTGACATTGTTCGGACAGGTTCAGATCTGATATTAATTGCCTTGTTAAGTTTCCTGTTCCCAAGTTCTCTGACGGGGCCCAGGGAAGTCAGATTTCTAAGTTTTAAAATGTTATCAGAAAGGAAGAAAGTTTGCAAAGAAAAGACTTTGCGGAGATGTGGCTCACCCTTGCCACCAACAAAGACGCCATATGGACCTCCAGAAACTTGCTGGTAAGCAGGCGCAGGCAGATGCCCCCCGGTGGCTGTGATCCGAATGGCGGCAGCAAGAATAAAAACATACAGAGCTACAGGTGGCGCGCCAAGGACACAGCCACAAAGAAGAATCGCCTGCGCCTCTTTGGATGAAGGAGCCGGCGCTCCAAGCAGCGGTGGCCTGGCTCTCCGGGTGAGGCAGGCGGGAAGGAGCATCAGGACAGGGATCCCCTCTGAGCACCAGCACTGTTTGGAAGAACGGGACGGGTCTGGACAAGGAGTCACCCCAGTCCTGCTCAACTTTTAACATTAAAACAAACTCTCTGCTCAATACAGAGAGTTTGTTTTAATATCCTTGTTCTTATCTTATTTTAGTTTAATGTAATTGATGAATTGTAAGAATTTCTGTATAACTTTGTAATGCTATGTTTAAAATGTCCCAAGTATCAACAAATTATTTCGAAAGAAAAAAAAAAAAAATCAACAAGACTGGCTACGGATACCGACTCAAGAATGGGGGCACCATCAGTCACCTCCTCTATGGCATCAAGCTGTACGCCAAGAGCGACCGAGACATCGACTCACTGATCCACACCACCAGGATCTACAGCACTGACATTGGGATGTCATGTGGACTAGAGAAGTGTGGGAGATGGTTACAAAGAGAGGGAAGGTCATCCACACAGAAGGGGTCTCACTCCCAGAAGGAACAATAGCAGACATAGAGCACAGCTACAAGTACCTGGGAATACCACAAGCAAATGGCAACCTCGATGAGGTCACAAGGAAAGGAGCCACAGCCAAATACCTCCAACGAATAAGGCAAGTCCTGAGAAGCCAGCTCAATGGCAAGAACAAGATCCGTGCAATAAACAGCTATGTCTTACCAGTAATCAGATACCCTGCAGGAATAATTAGCTGGCCAAAGGAGGAGATAAATACCACGGATGTTAAGACACTCAGAAACTACTAACCATGCATGGAGGGTTCCACCCCAAATTCAGAACCCTGACTAAATATGAGCCACAAGGAAAGTAAATATGGCAGGTGATTCCTAGAGTTTTGGTTTTCTAAATTGAGGGAACCAAACCTTTAGAGAATCCTGAAGACCTTTATTGGAAATAAAAGCCCCTCTTAGAGGAGGCAGAGCGACCACAAAGCTGATTTGTTGGATTCTGTGAAGACGTTTGCAGTCTAAAGAGGAAATCCCACCCAGTTCAAGAAGAATGGGTCTAAGTGGTTCCAGCACAAAATCTCCTCCTCAGGGTGAATTGTTTGCAATAAAATGCTGAACATAAATATTTTGTTGATAAATTACAGGCCTTAATATGTTTCATTTTTCTTTTGTGTGTTTGAATAAAGAAATAAAAAAAATCATTTCTTAAAAGGATCAGTCATTTAATACATTTTATTATAAGGGACCTTTTCATACTAAAAGCAGCTCTAAGAGCTGTACTAACAATTAGCCCTCAGGTTTCTCTGACAAACTGTTCCACAAACAGGAGCCATAATATTGGATAAATAATAAATGACAAACTATATGAGCACGTAAAAGGTTAAAATAAGATTCATAAATATAAATGTATAGAAAACAAGGAAAATGACAAAACTAACCCTAATCGATTTCTATTTGCTTCTTCTCTTTCCCTCTGTCTGAGCCTCATGGTGCATCTGACCTCTGACCTCAACTCCTCAAGCCTGTCCTCCCCTGGACCAGATGATGTCCCTCCTACAAAACCAGCCAATGAAAATGATTGAGAAGATCTGGAGGATCAAGAAGACAAAAAAAGACCTCCATCACCTCCAGGGGACAACTGTCAGTCTCCTGTTGGGCATTTGGACTGAAAACTGTGTGAGAGTGAGCTTTAACAACCTCCACTGGTATGCTGTCCAGTGTAGAGGAAGACTATAAATATTAAATTCCTTAAGAAATTTAACTGGGGCCTGCCCGACACGTGCCTGTCGGTTTGGATCCAGCGTTCTGACGTCTATGCAAGCCAGCAAATTTGCGCAGCTGGACTTACCCCTGGTAAGAACCAGTACCATGCAGTACTGACATGCTCAACCTGATCCACCGTCACAGTGCAGTGGCTGAAGATCATGCCTGATCCACCGCCAAGGTGGTATGGCTGACCTGGGTCACTGGCTGAACTTCATGCCCAGTGAAATTCAGTCCGAGACTGACAACTATAAGCTTCGCGCATGTGGTTCTCACATTCTCACAAAAATCCTGAGAAATAATAAATTTATGTAATCAAAATATGAATAGTCCCAGGAAATATGTATTTTTCCCACAATGCATTGCGAGACCTCTCTCTGCCCCCGTTTGTGAGACTTCTCACTGCCTCTGTCTGGGCTCCGTTGCTATGGTAATTAACGACTGCAGCCAATGCATTGCTCAAACATTTTAAAGTAATTCTGGCGTTTAAAATGGGCTGTGTCCCTCTCAGACAGCAGTTCGGGCCGCAGCAGCAGCTGCATCTGAGTCGGTTAGCTGCGATACAGACCATAATAGCCTGCAGCTCAGAGTTGGAGCCGTGGGCTCCGTTTCTATGGTAATTAACAACTGTAGCTGTGACTGTGTGTGTGTGTGTGTGCGTGTGTGTGTGTGTCAGAGTGGAGCCTCCATTGACTTGAATGGGATTTTGTTGTTTTTCGCAATTTATGTCGCCATTTTAAGTCAGAATCCCACTAAAAATAATAGCGCACTTCCTGGGATCAAGCTGAACGTCTTGATACCACTTTTGTGGGGGTGGACGCAGCGGTTTGAGCCGCGTTAAGGGTGATAGGTGTAGAACAATAGATTCCTGCCATGCATTGCTATGGGCAGGCCCCAATTAGATGTTTTCTATGTATTTTTCTTTTTGCAGTAGATTAAGCATTAAAACAATAATCTTTAATGATTTTGTGTCAATGAAGTGTACTTTCACAGGTCAAATATCTACAATTTGGGATTGCATGGAATTTTCTAAAGCAGAGTCAGGGTCAAGGAGATGGATTTTAAAAAACAGCTTACTTGATGAAGGAGGAACACGTCAATGCATTTAATGAGATTTTATTTGATAGACAAACTTTAAGAAGTTAATAACTGTAAAGTGGAAAACTAACACTGCACCGTCCCCTACCATCTAAAGCACGGTGGTGGTAGCATCATGCTGTAGAGACGGCCTTCTTCAGGGAATGGGGAAGCTGGTATGGAAGAGGAATGGAGGTAAATATAAAGTTTTGCGAAGAGGTGCATCTTTTAGCATGGTGAAAGCTTACAACCAGAGTTGCGATGAAATTCTGTAGGTTAAAATATGATCATGTGTTACAATGGCTTAGTCAAAGTCCAGGCCCAAGTCCAGTCAGTTTCTGACAAGATTTGAAAACTGAGGGTCATAGATGATTTCTGTCTAATTTGACAGAGCTGAAACTAATTACAAAGAAAACTTTCAAAAGACTTTCTGCTGTAATTGCCGCAAAAAACCGACAAATTGCAAAGGGGCTGAAAACAAATGCAAACTTTTTATGTTTGCATGTGCACAAAGTTCTGAGAGCAACACATTTTTTTGTCTTGCATTTCACAATTGCACACTACTTTGTGTAAATTAGGCATTTAACTCAAACATTTGATTAGAAGGTTGTTTTTAAAGCAAGTCTGAATTATGTGCAACATAAAACATTTCTCAGTCCACTTTAAATGCTTTTGTTGTGATACAGCTTATTTCATGGTTCTGCACTGTTTGCTGTGGACATGTATGTGCAGTGCACCTTATGGAGGCTTAAACATTAAACACTGCAGGACTCCAACAGTTTAGTTGTTAACACAAATAATGCACAAAATGCAAAGGGTGACCTCTGAAATTAAAACATTTTCATCTATATCTCCCACCTTAACTTATGTTTTCAGAGTCTCCCCCCACCCCAAGAGAAATTTGGACTGTAATTCTGTGGAGCAGAAACACTGTCCAGAAAAAGTCCCTGCCTGGAGCTTTAACCCCGAAGGATGAGGGAACAGATGGACATGGGGAGACTGAGAGGGTCACAAAACTTTCAGCTCCATATGTCCGCCCCCCCCCCCCCCCCCCCGTCTCCCACAGTTCTCACCATAAAATGCTTCAAGCAGGAGGTGAAATACAAAGGCTCTTTCATTTTGCTTTATGTTCACTGTGAGTGAAATTTCCTGTTCTTGAACTGACAGGTGCTCTTAACACAATCGCATCATTTTCTTTTTTTTTTTTTTACAAGAGTTTCTCTGCATCATTCTTAGATTTATTCCACTCTTTAGACACATTCTCTCAAAACATTTAGATGCCGTGTAAGAAAAAACAGTGCAATTTCAAAGCAAAAAGTATTTAGCTCAACAAAGAGCACAGAAAGTAGTTTCTTTCTTTGCCCTCTGGTGGCAGCAGAGCGGTGCCAAACAAACGAGCTCTCGCTCTGAATAACCGGAGAAATCACTTGCGGAAAATATGCAGAGGAGAACTTGGAGTGGCGTCACTCAGCCATCTGCAAGGGGAAGGAAGACCGTTTCTTGCAAGAAGCCATTCATCGCGAGGCCACTGCTTGCTCGAAATAAATTAGCATACAGCTGAAGTTCTGCCCCCAGGGGTGAAAAGAAACCAGCTAAAGGGGCTTTAGTTTATGGAAAAGGGCCCCGCGGACCGCACTGCGTTGCTCCACTGCCTCATTGTACTCTTCATGTGAACTCCATATGTCCCCCTAGTGGCAGGTGTTGCAGTGTGACCCCTGACCCAGCAAGCAGTATTGCTGGGTGAAGGCTAAGGTTGAATTGTTCCCTGTTGTCTAGACTGTTAGGCAGAGAAAAAGAAAAGCGTGGGGAGATCACTTTAAGTTGGGAGGTGGAAATACTTTTGCTCATGCAGAGGCTATCGAAAGTGTTGACACCCCTGAATAACAATAAAAATTCCAGGATAAATGATTTTACTTTTTTTTTTTTAAACATTAAACATGGAATATATCCTGTACGCTCCAACAGAAAAACAAACTAAAACTAACAGTATAGTGAATCTGATTAACCTGAGATAAAGTTAATTTAAGTGAAGCAATCAATCAAATCAAAATTCCACTGTTGCATCACTTTCTACCTTAGAGCAATAGCTTTAAATCTAATTACTTTTTCAGACTCAATATTATATATATATATATACATACATACATACATACATACATACACACACACACACACACATTTCACCGCAAGTTTTAAGGCAGACATTTCAGGATTTTAATGCATCTGTAAAACACCACAGACAACAGGGAACATGACTGATGAAGTGGACAGGCAGACTGAAGGGTTGACAGAAGAATGGCTGGGATCAAACTAAGCAACACTCATTATTTCCATACTCTACTTTTTCCATACTTATTTGACCTGAAGGATAAGTTCACACTTTCCCAGAAGAAACCTCACATTTTAAACATCGCTGCCTAAATCGTTGCAGCACATGACGCGAAGGAATGAAAACAAATCCCGAATGTCACTCAGTCATCAACTCGCGGTTTTCAGGCAATGCTTCAATGGCGAAACAATGCAATTTGTTCAAATTACTAATAATAACCACATAACACCAGATTGACTTCCTATTGTTGATTGAGGTTTTTTGTTTTGTTTTTGCATTCATTCTAATCCATTGTATGAAGTCCTAAACATTTTTTTTTTAAATGGAAGAAGGGCGAGTTCTGTGAAAGCAAACAATGCAGGTACAAGAGATCATTAAATAATACTATTTATTTACTCTTAAAATAGTTTCTTTTTGATCTACATACATGATTTCAAGGAAGTCAGGGTCTTGCAGAAGCAACAAGGACAAAAAAAATTAAAATAAAAATCCAACCAAACATTTCTTGCTAGTTAAAAATACTGAGAATCAAGCTGAATAGAAACAACAGAAGATCAAAGCTGCAATAAGCAAAAGTTTTGACCTGGTTTTAAAAAGAAAAAAATGCTATTAAACATGCGATGTAAAACCAGTCGGGCATCCCTGCCACGTTGCCTACTGATACTGTTGTCACTAACGAGCAGAAATGTTTTGGTAAAGATTTAATAAATGTGGAAGCTGCAAACTGGAAATAACTGGCCAAATAAAACAAAGATATACTGACATCTTTGAGTTTTAAAACATAATCTGCATCATATTTTCAAGTTTACAAAGGCTCGAATGCATAAAGGGACTCAAGATCACACAATAGAACTGCAACGAACTGAGAACAAAAATTCCATTTAGACTTTGGTATAGATTGCTAAAATTGTAAATGTTCCCTTTCTGACATATGGTGAAGTTAATTTATAAATTATGTTATTAAGTATGGTATTTGAAAGTCAATGTTATTCAATGCTTTACAAGAAAAAAAACAACAAAAAAAAAAAACAGCAAAGCAGTTTGCAAAGTTCATCTATTGATAGAAATTCACCAGCTTGGATCCACTACAGTATGAAGACAAGGTATGACTGGAGGGAAGAAGCGAGAAGGCCCTGAGGAGACCGAACGGGGAAAAAAACCACACACATTAAATGCCTCACACATGAGCACAAACTCAACACCCCTTTTACTTTTATATATATATATATATATATATATATATATATATATATATATATATATATATATATATATATATAAGTATATGTATGTATATGTATATATATATATATAAATATATATACTTATATATGTGCTTAATTCACAACCATTATTAAAATATATTTGTGAATGAGACAGCAAAATCTGCTGCTCTGTAAAGTTAAAATAACAGGCTTTGTACATTTTTAAAAGCAAATAGTGCACATTTCAAGGCATTCAGACCATCTTCCTTTGCAGTAATGAAGGGAAGAAACATTTCTTTTTTTTTTTTTTAAAGGGTTTCCCAGAGTTTCTTTCTTTTTTTTTTTTTTTCTTTTTTAAAGGAGTATGCACCTATTCAAGAGAAGCATGCAAAACGGTAAAAACGGAGCCAGCACTGCAAGGTCATACATTCACTGACAAGAGTCTCTCAGATGAAAACATGGCTTTCGTTCTGACACGACTCAAAACTAGAACTAGAACGATGAATTATTCTCCAACTCATACATTCCACCTTGTGTTTACATGTGGAAATGAGCCAAATGCTTTAGTGTTGGAATTAAAACCAGCGCCGCACTCTTCCTTTGATGTAACGGTAAAAAACTCAACCTGTAAGCACGGTTTAAACGAAACGTTTCGGAAAAAGCTCGACTCCGTTCACTTCTGGCACCAGCCTCTGTCCTGAGCAAGCCGTTCAACAGGATAATAAAAGCTTAAGTTGCATTCTAAGTCTGTGTGTGAGATAATATTTTGAAGTAGAGTTGTGTGTGTGTGTGTGTGTGTGTGTGTGTCGGATAACAACCGTGTGCGGATCACAGATGATATTGAGAAGTTAGGCGTTTCACCCAGGCATTGTTTGAGCGGTCAGAATTAACGATGAATCAACCTATGAGTTTGACCTATTCAAAGTCATTTTTTCCTCTAAATATTACAAGACAAAAAGAGCAAAAACTTATGTGACCAAGGTAGTAGTTTTGAAAGCAGAAAAAGTAGTAAATACAGTTTTATCATTTATGTACGAAAGTATACAGCTCTGGAAAGCATTCACTGAACCCCATTGAAAACCGCATGGCTTTTCCACCGAATACTGATTTCTGAACTCTTCCTGAGTTAAAACATCAGTATTGTTGTTTCTAAATGAACATGACCTTTTTTTTTTTTTTTTGCACTATTTGAGGTCTGAAAGCACTGTGTCTTTTTTCTTATTTTGACCATTTCTCATTTTCTGCAAATAAATCCTACATTTTTGCTTGGAACTTCAGAGGCATGCTGTCAGTAGTTTATAGAATAAAACAACAATATTCATTTTACTCAAACATGTACGTATAACAAGCAATATCAGCGAAACTGATCATTTTAAGTGGTCTCTTTAATTTTTTCCAGAGCTGTGTGTCTTTAACCATTATCTGATCTTAAGCCAAACATGCTTTAAAGTACGTGTTGCTGGTTGATACGTCAAAGCTAAAAGAATTCAAGTTCTTTGATGCATTAAATGAATAGGGGGAAAATTCTTTTAATTCCCTGCATTGGACCTGCAAATCACCAGCCGATTCCGATCTCTGGCAGATTTGTAGTTACAATGTTGGCTTTTGTAGACTCAAACGTTATTTACCCTCTTCTTCTCTCGTATTTAACCTACATCCAAGTATGTAGATTTTCAGAGGCTAAATTAATCTCAATTGGATGAAATGTAGCTGAAGCGATTAACAGTATTTATCGTGAAGCGTCAACAGGCAGCCCCGCTCTGCGACATGGCGATGTGCTTGGTTTAACATTTAAAGCAGGTAACTGAGGTCTCTCAGCTGTGAATGCTCGTTAAGAAACTCGTCTACATTGATCTGGATCAGCCAGAACAGCTGTTTACACAAGGTCTGAACAGAGACTTTTGTTTTTCTATATAAATGGAAGCAGACAATCACTCCAATGTCAACCAGTCTTAGAAATTTAGATGGAAAAAAGAACAAAAAAAAAAAAAAAACTGATCAGTCATGTGTCAAATTATGACAGTAAGGTCCTGTGTGCCAGATATAAGTCTTGATTAGTGAGTTTTAAAAACGCTACCCTTGGATGTAATCTGGTGTTATTAATCCTCTTGTTTAACTCGCAGCAATTTTTGTAACATTTCCCATGAGGTGTGACTGAAACACTCCCTGAACGAACTGGAGCAGGCGGCGGTGCCTCTGCTGGACACTGTGCAAAGCGAACTGCGTGTATAGCGACTGATCTGAATGCACATCCAGTGTTGAGACCTCTAAAATTAAACTCCCTCCGCAACTTGTTTTGATCAGGTACTGTTGCCATATATGTACGCCGTAATAAAAAAAAAAATAAAAAAAAAACTAAGCATGCCAGATTCAGTTTGATTTTGAATGCTATCGGAAAAGAGAGGGGAAAAAAAAAAACAGATCGAAAACATTCCACTCAAAGTGTGCAGAGATGCAGATCAACAGCAGTGTAACAAAATCTAAAGCAGCAGTCGCAACGTTCTTTAACTTGTGAGCACGAGAAACAAAAAAAAAAAAAAACTACCCAACTCAGGTATGCAGGAGTGACCGAGGTAATGAACGAAGGGAGGATATTGCTATCGTGAACAGATAACCCACTCTTGTTTAAGTTTTACTTTGCACTCGCAGCACTGCGCCACTTCATTATAGCTAGGTCGTAGTTGCCGAGTGTGGATTTTGGGAATCACGTCAGTAGAATGGCTTTTAATAAACGAGGAAGTTAAAAATAGGAGTCCAAGATAACAAGGAGTTTAGAAGCAGGTAAGGGCTAGGCTGCAGCCTGTATCAGACCGGGCGGGGCGTGCGAACGCTTTTAAAGTAGATATTTGTGCCCGGCGTCCTCGTCCAACGTCAGGTCCACCACTTCGGGAGGGGAGACCCAGTTTGGGCGAGCGGAAACATTAGTCCAGAGCTGTGATTGATTTGTGCTGTTTAACTGCTCCACTGAATTGTCCTTCCAGGAAGACAGACTTTTTATCACCCCTCCGCACGGATGGGCGCATCTGGATATGAAAAAGAAAACAGAAAAACATCAGGACTGCTTCAAGTGCAGCTTAAACAAACACAACCCTCCTCCCCCAAACTCGTCTTTACCGTGCGTTCTCTTGTACTCCGACTATTTCCACCTCACTGTCTGAGGAAGCAATGTTAATCTGGCCTTTGTGTTGAGAGCTCTCCTTGTGCAGCAGCTCTGCCTCCACACAGCCTGAAATAAATAAGAGGGACAGTCACACATCAGGAGGAGGATCAAAGCAGTAGCGAGCTACAGGCCCTGCTGACACACGAAGACTGTAGCTGCTTTGACAGAGACAGAGACAACGAAGAGACGGTTACAGTTCAAAAACCGATTGGATTGAAGGAAGTAAATCAGCAGATCACAGGCTTAATTCTCATGGTGTTTATTAAAAAGAATCAGCTACGTTTTCCTGCTTTAAAGAAGTGCCACTTTTTTTTTTCTTTCATTTTTCTTAGCAACACCAAATGAAAACCAGGGATGTGCGTGTGTGGGATGAAGTGTACTTCAAAGGCCTCTTGCCGAGATTAAAAAGCCTCGTTCCCCCCCCCCCCCCCACCACCACCGTTACTTATGGAAGACACCCCCCCCCCTCAAAGCCACCGCACTTCAACCGAGAGGAAATGATCAGATCGGATACACCGGGTTTGTAACTGACCTGAGATCGAGCTCAGAGCTCTTATACACCCAGAGGGTGCTGCCATGTCCTGGCCTCTGTGTGTTTTTAGCTCATGCCTTATCACCGTAGGCCGGACTGTCTCCACACTCATACTCTCCTGGTTAGAATCAGTGCCTGAAATATCATAGTGACCCACTACCGGAGGCCCGTCTGCAGGAGACAAAGAAAACACTTCATTATTCAAACCATGCCTTTAGGGAGTAGATGCATTCTGCTTGGAAACGGACTGGACGCTGCATCTACACAAGACCTCAAGTGGCATCGAAAATAATAAAAAATAAATAAATAAATAAAATCATCCTCATATACTTGAAAGGAGTCGGCACGCTGTAAAACATGCATAAATAAAATGGGTCTGCAACAGCTGTTTGGTTTTTTTTTTTATTATTTGTTTATTGGTTTTTAAAATAACAGCCATCCACATAAAAACTACACTACAGTTTTTACAAAACACTTAAAAATAACCTTGCTCTGTGAGTGAAACACAGTTAAGATGATAAATAGCCAAACAACAGAAGAATAATCGTGGAAGAGCGGGAGCGCGCGGCTAATCTACCCTGTAAAGAGAGTCCCTCAGAGCGATGCGCACACTCTGTCATCCAGACGTCTGTGTAGGTGTTACAGCAGGTTCGTCTGCACAGCATGTACAATGAGAGAACTTATGAATAGCTGACAGAGCTAAGATATACTTCAACCATGGTAACCAGGGAAACAGAGCTCCTCCAAATATAAAGGTCACGTTTCGATGATAGAAAAAGGACTAATGTAAACCAGGAGAGTCTCTTTGGTAAACAATGGACTGTCCCTTAGTGTTTTCAATGCACGTTTTGATTGTATGCACCCAAGTTTACGTCATAGTGTTGGCAATACTTCTCCCCCCACCCCCCCATTTAAAAAGGTAACTTCCGTTTTAATAAATCCATAAAGGAATATGCTGGATCCATTTAAATCTGAGCAGCAAAAAAAAAAATCAAACCCTTAAAATGTTTCACCTTAAAAACAACATTCAGAAAAACCTGAAACAAAACTACAGGGACGAGGGGAAAAACGATCGGTAAAACGTCCCGTCAGTCGCCATTCATATCAGCATCAAGCACAGATATACCTTGAACACATGCTGCTGATGATGAGAACTAGTTTGGCCTTGCACTACGTAGTTATATAATCACATGCAAACAGGTGGTGGGAAACGATGTGTTCGGCTTTGAGATCCGGGAAAACAGACAGTCATTTACATACGGAGCGATTCTCCGAATCCCGGCTGTGAACGTTTATGAGCAAAGGACTCCATTCACAGCTAACTGATGCGTTTGGATGTCAGAAGCGTTGTGTGTTACAGATGTTACCCCCTCACATACAGCAGCTTGCAAATGGATTCGCATTCCTTCAAACTTTATCAAAGTTTTAACTCAACGCAAATAGAAATTCTAAGGTAAAATATTGGAATTTTATGCGATCGACCAACACACAAAGCAGAGCGTACTTGTGAAATAAAGGGGGAAAATAAATAGTGGATGGAAAAGGATAAATTGACATAAAAAGTAGGAAAATACATGGCAGGGGCAGCATTGTGATGTGGGGTCACTTCTTCTTCAGCAGGACATGAAAAGTTGTCTGACTTGATGCATGTGGAATGAAAAGTAACAACCTGAACACACCATTCCCACCTCAAGACAAGGTAGTGGCAGTGTCATGCTGTGGGGATTCTTTTCATACAGCTTGCCAACATACAGCCAGAGTTAGACTGGGAAGGATTTAAAGAATGCATGTTAGAATGGCCTAGTCAAAGACCAAAGTTAAATTCGGTTGAAAAGAGTCAGTTGAAAGACTTAGAAAATGTTCGTAGCATTATAAATCTACCTCAACTTGAGATGTTGTGCAAAAGACAACAGGCAGATTTTTTATTTTTTTTTTTGTTCTAGATGTGCAAATCTGTTGGAAACACACTGCAAAAGATATAGGCGAGCTTGATATTGATGTGCAGAATACATTTAAAAAATAAAATCACATATTTCCCTGCCACTTCCCAATGTATGCACCGCTTTGTGACGGTCCGTCATAAAATCAGTCCAAATAAAATACGATAAGGTCTACAGTCGTGGGAAAATGTAAAGTCAATGAGTTCTGAACACTTTTGCAAGGCACAGTATGTCATTTAGTGTGCAGAGATGTTTGAGGATGAGTGTTTTCGAACCAGAGAAGACACTGATACAAGTCAGACCAGTCTGTTCTTCCTTCCTTTTCTCTCTTTTTTTTAGGAATAATTTGTAAACATCATCATGCTCCATGTTGCAGCTCAATCAATTCAGTTCATCCTTACATTTAAGCTAATAAGACACTGTGTCATGGAGCTCAAGGCCAAGCTGGGAGGCAAAGCCAGTGCAAACAAAAACACAACAAGACAAATATATCAGTGATGATTTGACACACTTGCCCTTTCAAGCCAACTTCCACATCTAGCACTTTTCCTGAAGTCCACAGTCTGACAAGGCTGAAAACAAACAACAACCTTTTTTCCCCCCTCAGTAGCTTCACATTGCTACAAAAAATAAAAGCAACAATTGAAACAAATCTAACAGAAAGGTAACATTAGACATGTGTAATAGTTTAAAAGCAGAGAAAAAAAAATTATGGTAAGAATATTGCATTTTATATGTATAAGCAAATTTATGATAAATGTTCTGCTGTTAGTAAAGCTATGCCACCAAGATAGATTTAAAAAAACAAACAAACAAAAAAAAGAGTTGATGCAAGAGCTTCCTGAACCATTTGCAAGCTTGGTGCAAACAGGTCAAGAAATCACGAACGACGTGGAGCGTTAAACCTGATTGCTACAGAACCAGCACTAAAAAATGCTTTAGAACGACAAGGCACATGCTATTACTCAGCAGCACCCCACCTAGCGCTGTAATCATTTTTCTGCCCACGTTCCCTAATGCACATTTTAGTAGGAGTTGAGATATTTTGTATGTGTTTGAACAGCAAATAAAATGAGAACAAACAAGCCTAACAACCCATATTGGAATAACAGCCCTGATTGATTTATCAGTGTTGGAGAAGATTCAGTGTCCGTGTCACAGAAGCAGCAGCAGCAGCAAATCAAACGGCCGAGTTGGAGAACTCTGAATGTCAAATCTCACAGTGATTCAGTGCCAACAGACACACTGAGCTCAAGGTCTGCACAGGGTCCAGTTCCAGTGACCAGCTCAGGTCTGGCTGCTGTTAATAGTGTATTTGCTCAGAGTCTGTCCCATCATATTTAGCTGTAACAACTGACTGCCACGCTTTCAGCATCATCTAGTTCTAGATTTTTTTTTTTTTTTGTTTCGTTTTGTTTTTTCGTTGTTGTTGTTGTTGATTAAAACTACAGAACCTGAAGTAGCCTCTAAACATTCAAGAGCCCAGGGTCTGGAGCACCTATATTCCCATTCTGAGCGACCGCTTCAGGAAGGATGTTATTGTTGTTCATGGGAGTGGGAGCGAGGCTGTTGCTCTCTCGTGCCAGCATGTAGGCGGCCATAGTCTCCGCAGACTCTGACGAGGGCAAAAACGAGCTCGGGGGGGACAGCTGGGCAGCCTGCTGGCCCTCGGGGGCGTCGCTCGAGCGCTTGGACGAATCGTTGTCCGAGTCGAGGTGGGCCAGCTTTTCCATCCAGATGCGGAAGCGCTCCTCGGTCTGGCGCTGCATCACGGCAAAGCGCGTCATGGCCTCCTCCAGAACGCTGCCGATGCCGTTCCTGTCCCACGAACTGGTGTCCAGCAGCCCATGAATCTGGGCTCCCACTCTGGATCTCTCCGACGCACGTCTGAAGCCAGCTTTAAAGACATTGAGGCCAAGCCATAAGAAAATACAGTGGCACGTTTCATGCTTCGGAGGTGGACTTGTGTATTAAAGAGAAAATGAAGGTCTGTTTTGGGTTACGTGCAGATCGACTCTTTCATGCTGATGGACTACATCATGCAGTTGAAGCACTCAAATTGGAATCCGGGATGTAAAAGAAAAAAAAAAAAAATGGCTGAAACGGTTTCATGTACTACGAGATACCGAGAGGAGGAAAACTGGATGTGTTGGTGACCCATTCAGTGACTATGGTTTGGAAAACAACTGGTAAGTCTTTGAAGTACACTCATCCGTCTAAAAGGAGTTACTCGCAAACCTTTGGAGACAGAAATGCCTTCGGAAAGAGTTCCTGAGTCGTAGTCAGCAAGTGATTTTGGACACTTCAACTCACACATGAGCATTTTGAAGAAACAGGAAAACTGCCAGACTTAGTGTTTACTAAAGATGCACCGAGAAATCAGCTGGTGACCAGAACTGGCTGATTTGCAGCTAGGCCTATTGTAAAATCAAAAATCGGATCTTTTTTTCTGACCATAGTAACTAAGAGTTGTACAAAACTACTTTAAAAGGAAACTGGATTTTCTACGTCTGCTCTTTATCTAGTCTGTAAGAGAGTGGTAGAGATCCAGATAACAGGAAGGCTAAATGTAGATTCAACCTTTTTGAGCTTTCAACCCCTGTCTGCTATGAAATATGTGGAAATTAAAATGGTTGGCAATCTCTTGGAAACCTTAGATTTATGTTAAGGATTTACATTTTCCATCATTTCCACTGAGACTTTTTTTTGATTATGCTAGGAAAACTAATGCACCTACTCAAAAATATTACAATACTGTCACGATTTATGGAATTGTGACATTTTACAATTCCATAAACATTGTGAAATATCAACTCCAAAGTAAGTCTTCTGTCCTAAATGTTAGCAAACCTAAATTTTTTAGACACTCGCCTCTCACGGCTGTGAGACCTCCCCTCTGATCTTAATAAAAATAATTGCCTAGTCACAGAAGGAAAGCCAAAAGAAAAAAAAACACCAATGTATATGACTTTTCTTAACCTGTCATTCACAGGTTGTCATTCACAATGACAGGGGTGTCAAACTCCAGTCCTCAAGGGCCGCTGTCCTGCAGTGTTTAGATGTGCCACAGGTAAAAAACAGTGGAATGAAATGGCTTAATTACCTCCTCCCTGTGTAGATCGGTTCTCCTGAGCCTTGCTAATGACCTAATTATTCTTTTCAGGTGTGGTGCAGCAGAGGCACATCTAAAAGTTGCAGGACAGCGGCCCTTGAGGACTGGAGTTTGACACCCCTGTCACGAGAGGACCCAAATTTGGGTCCTCTCGTGAATGACAGGTTAAGAAATTGGAATAGGTCAAAAATTTCTATTGGTAGGTTAAAGCTTTACAAAAACATTGAGACTGAAAATGAGCCACAATTTTCTGACTGATGCATTTCTACTAATTACCTTCAGCCTTTGATTAGTGCAGGATTTTTACTCATTTTAGCTCAGAAAAGCTCCACCTGCATGTTTGCATAAATTATCTACTAGAAATAAAGAGTTAACCCCTTACGCCATTTTGACGGGTGTAGACATTCAGTGACTCCTAAATGTAAGTAAAAGTACTACCAGTTGAATTTTGAGGCAAAACTTAATAAAATAAGAGCCAACAACTCAAGCTAACGCAGTAAGACTTTCGGTAGAGTCGGTTTAGAACAGAGGGTGAAAGTACCTATGTCTTATTTGTTAAAAATGAAGAAAGAAAAATGAAAATAAAAAGCAACTACATTTTTAAATCAGTATCACTCAGTGAGTTGAACAATGTAGACTACACTTCCAGCATGCATTGATGAGACAGAACAGAGAAAACATGAAAAGTACATAAGACACTGGACATAAGCCCTCTAGATAAACTACGCTTTTAAAAGACAATGCAAATGACTTTAGATGATGAATGGCAAAAGATAAAACCCACTAGAAAAAGAAAACAGAGTGACTGATAAAACAAGCACAAGAAGCAAGCTCTGCATTACAGTGACAGAATGAATTATATGTAAGACTTTTCTATTCAATTTGCCTAAAACCTGATATTCATGCAGGGAACTCCTCGTTGTTAACCTGTGTAACTGATGACCACTGATTACTCTTTGTTATATGCTCTGATATTCTTTGATAATGTATTATAGTATTTTACCCATAAAGTCTGAATATCTGCTCCTATTAGCCAAGTATGCTATATGCATGTGGTAGGACAGGGTAATGGAGCTTACCTGGAATATCTGTCTTGATTGTCTTGCTTCCTCCAGAAGTGTCATCATCGTCGGAAGAACTGGTGCTGGAGTCACACGTGAGCTCACTGTCACTGGTGCTGCTGTCCTGCAGCAGGTTATACTTCTTCCGAGCCGCCGCCTCTCGCTTCTGCCTCAGCAGACGCATGCGCTCCTTGTGTTTCTGACTCCGGTGGCCTTTTACTTTCCCCAACTTGCCATTGGTTTGTTTTTCCTGCCCTGGCGCCACTGCGGTTGGCTGGCAGCGGTTCTTCTTAGCGGCCATCGCGTTTGGAAGCATTTCACTCTCCGAATGCGACCGGCGAGACTTTCTGCCCCCCGAAGCTGAGGCAGACGTCTCTCTTTTTTCTAGCTGGCCAGGATCGTTTGCAGCTTCCATGCTACCCTCTTCGCCGGCAGGACGAGCAGCACCTTCTTCCCCTGAGGAAAGTGTGTCCGAGTCTGCCAGGTGGCCACTGGAAGAAGGAGACAACATGCAGGGATTCGAGGAGTCGCTCTCGTAGACGCGACGCGACACAGGCTTGTCGCTCCCTGTGGAGGCATGTTGAGACTCTGGGGAGTCCCGGCGAAGCTCCTTCATTAGACATGGCATGGAGAGGAGACTTTGCTCTCCCTCAGTATTCAGGGGGCTGTCTGCTTCCTTCTCCCTGGGGGGCGAACTGGTACTAGTTGTTGTCTCCGTTTTCAGATGTTCATCCTGTTCTCCTTGAGCAGAAGCCGTAGCGGTCTGTGCTTCTTCGAGAGACTCGGGGGTGCATACAGCATCCAAAAATTCCTCTGCCTTTTCTGAATCAGCCATTTCTTGAGAGAGTTAAGCCCAGAGCCCAAAGGTCCAGGAAAGATGGACCAATGTGCCTGGACAGGAAGCTAACAGCTGCAAATAAAAACAAAGAAAAAGACTCTGAGATCAGATTTATTAGATTCATCCTTGTACATAAAAAGATAAAGATGAAAATCCTTAAATAGCAAAGAAACTGAATATTTTAGCATAAAATAAAATCAACCTTTGTATTTACTTAACATATTTTGGGCATTTTTGTTTAAAAATAGCCTAATAGGAAGTATTTGCCTATAAAAATTTAGCACAAATTCAAGTTACTGCTATTCCGTTTGTTTTTTTATAATTCTATTAGATACAATTATATTTAATTCTACAGTAAATATAGCATGCATTTGGGTTTTTAAAGGAAATGTGCAGATTTGAAAGACATCCTCTACAGAGCATATCAAAATTTAAGTGTAAGAAATACAATACTAACACGGTTTAAGTTTGCTTCAAAATATAAACTTAGAAGTTGTGAGTGAAAAGTGTAAAAATCTACCCGCACTTTTCATTTGTCATGCCCTTTAAGCATTGTATCACAGTCACCTCAAATCAGACATTTTCCTTCATATGCAGCGTTAGCGCCAATCAATAGTCTACTTTTACATAATCATACCTACAAGTAATCACACAATATTAACCTGCATTTAGGCACATAATGACTTCGACTTTTCTGTGTCCGTTTTGCTTAGAATAAAAATGGATTTCTACCTGAAGAATGACTTCCGTCAGTTTAGTCTTTGACTAGCGGCTAACGCAATCTTTTAGCTGCGCAGTGAAGCTAAGGTCGGCTAAAACATCAACCTCCGCAAACTTGACTGGAAAAGCGCGAGTCGTTAAAAAATCAGGTTGCAGGACAGCTGCACTGCAAGATCCTATAAATGGAAACAGTATCTACCCAGCCAGAGTGAGACCAGGCAGGTTGCAGGGTCAAGCCAGCAGCTAATGCTAACAGCCAAAGTGGTAGCCTCCACATAGCAATCTGTTGGTTTAGACTTACCACAGCGTTAGTTATTCGTACATCGACGTCAGACTTTTTGTCATTTTCGGAAACGGTTGTTTTTTTCTTATTTGCACCGCAAATATAGTACGCAGCTGTATTCAACTTAATTCTTTGTAAATGGAAGATATTTGTGTGTGTTTTGACGCAGTGCGCTCGCAGCTCTATTAGCAGTTAGCTTGGTGTTTATTTTAAAATGTCTCCATCGCTATGCGGTCGACTTCCGGTCCCTTCGTCGTGCTTGCGCCTCCCTCAGGATCGAAATAGGTACTACGGGAAACATTGCAGTTTAAATGTTTGAGCAAATGGTTCTATGAAGCTCCATCAAATTTTGTTTCAGGTATGCAGATAGCGCAACTGAAGACTAAATAAACCTGGCGTTACAAGCAGGTAAATGTAAGTGAACTTTTGAAATTTGTATGCAACAGAACACAAATGAGTTCAGTTATTAAAACAAAAAATAACTGAACTCATTTGCTTCATTTGCATATGAATTCACATTTCTTGACTACATTGTATTTTCATTTTTTTTTACTAAAACTATTTAGTCAAGAAATCTTGGAAGGGGTCTTGTCGAGGAAAATGCGTGGAGTGCACAGCACATTGTTTGAATGCAGGTTGATTTGCAGCCTCATAATAAATTAATGTTTTTATTTAAAAACAAAAGAAAAATGTACAACTTGAACCTTTAATCTCTGCACTTCTTGGGGGTCTATTGATCTTGGCATACTTATGCTCAAAGAAAACAGAAAGTAACATGTCAATGATTGGAAGAGTGTAGGAGCTGATCTGCTCAAAAAAGTATCGTTCAAATAAAAAAATGTTTTCAGTTATCTTTATTTTTAAGTAACACTAATAGTTTTGGTACATTTTGTTAAGAAAAATTATTTTTATTTGGATTTTCTTCTACACCAAATCAATTTTTCCAAATTATTGGGTGGATTTTCAGTATGCCATTTTGAATTATGCATTTCTTTTAAGGGTTTGTACACATCTTCTCCAGGGGTGAAAATGAATGTGACCAGTGCTGTTTTTGCTAAGTCACATCAGGGAGATCACTGCTAGATGCAGAAATGACTAATTGTTCTCCAGCTCTGTAGATTTATTAGCAATGACTGAAAAACTCACAAAATATTAACATTGGAACCAAGAATTTACACTATTTTGATTACATTATCAGTACTGAACATAGGCTGGCAATTTGTAGCAGTATTTTGTCTCGTATCCTGTTGATTTAGTAAACCTGGACATTTTTGTTTTCAGTTAAGCTCTTTAATACCACCACACACATTTTAAATAGCAACCAATGTTAGCTTTTAGCCCTGTCTCCAACAAAGACATATGTTCTCAAAAAAATTCCTCTGTTTTGACTTGCTGTGCGGACGAGTGTTCGGGCTGTACTTTTTCCTAGTTATGGCAGATTCCACAATAGCAGGAGGGTGCGACGCTTTCTTTTTGATGGTAGGCTCTAAAGTTGTGCTCGCTGCGGGTTTCTCACCATCTCTCTTCTGTGAGAGAAGTCTGTTTTCTACAGTTGAAGGCTTGCTCAACTGCTCACAAGATGGCTGGTTTATGCTTGGCCGTGGAGGCAGTTTCTTGTCAGAATGTTTTGACTGATGTGAACTGTAGAATAAACAAACGCAGAAACACACGCAGAATTAATAGCAAGAGCATATCAAAAATATATATATATAAAAAAAAACTTTGGTCATGTTCAAGGATTTAAGTTTTGTGACATGGAGTATTAATTCCCTGAATTGAAGTAGCCATCAGAAAATGCTCATAAATGGATGGATATGGTAAGCAACAACACTAAAGTCGGATGTGGCATTTGAACAGTTCTCTGCTTGTAATACAGGGGCCCCCAAAGTGTGCCAAGCGTCAATGCTATTCTGGCCCAACCATCTGAATGTAGCAGCTGAACCAATCAAATCAGGCAACATTTTTCCAAATCGTTATTGTCCAGTTTTGGTGAACCTGTGTAAACTGCAACCTGAGTTTCCATGTATTAAATTGCACGAGGAGCAACCGGTGTGATCTACTGCAGCTGTAGCCCATTGGCTTCAAGATTCGATGTGTGACTCATGCAGAGACATTACTCCACATACATCAGTACATTTAGTACAATGACCAAGGGGCTTTTATCTTTCTGTTTTCTCAAACTTGTCTGCCCAGTTTCTACTGACCTCCTACATCGGCAAGTCATTTTTGTTCCCTCAACCGCTGCTCACTGGATATTTTTTTTCTTTTTTTTTTTTTTAATATCCAACAGATGAGCTGTTTCTGTGTGAAAATCAATGAACAATTTCTGAAATCCTTAGGCCAGACTGTCTGGCAACAACCATGCCACACTCAAAGTCACCTAAATCTTGATTCCTCTCCACTTAAATGGAGACTCAGCAAGTCATCTTCACTGTGTCTGGATGCCTAAAGCATTGAGCTGCTGTCCAGGGAGTGTACATAATAACAAGTCTGCAGTGGTACTTACATGTCATATGTACTTCTCGTTCCTTTGACATCTTTCACATTTTGACTTGCGATTTTAGGTTGAGCCGTGGTTGTAGAACAACCATCTGCCTTGCTGGTGCAAGGTTCCTGCTTGGATGCAGTGTTGGATTCAGGGGGAGGGCTGCGAGGGCAAGGACTGTCGCTTTTCCTGACAATAAAGGAATGGCACAGGATGCCTTTGGGAGTAATCCTCTTCTCTGCATCCCACTGAAGCATTGCCCTCATCAGTGCTATGCATTCCCTCCTCTCTTCTGTTGCAGCCAGTTTTTCATACTTCAGGTGACTCTTATTTACAAAACAGCACAATTTCATCTCACGGCGACAAACCTCAGTGCCAGTTGATGCTGTGTTATATTAATGGCTTACCATTTTAGCTTGATGCAAAAAGCGAAAGTTGAAGGACCTTCTGTGTTTATGGTGTTCCTCTCCCCAGTATTCCACAGGTGTCTGTAAAAGGATTTGTCTTTAAAATTCAACTTAGAATACAAAGGTAAGAATGTCAAAAAAAATATTACTGTCCATCCATCGAAACAGTCAAAAATATTTACCTGCTTCCATATAAGGGATTTAGGCAGTCTATCTTTTGTACTATTTTTGTGTACTATAAACCAAATTTCTCACAAATAAGAAAACACACTCATTTGCCTGATATTGAAAGTCATGATTGTTAATACATGGAGGACATTGTTCATTGTACCTTCAGTATCCACTGGTTAGAGTTTGACTTTTTAAAAAAATCTTCTGATTTTCTGCTGGCGTCAACAAGATGGTCTGGTGCTGGCCCCAGAACATCAGTGTAGTAGCGCAGCTAAAAAAAGAGAACCAAATATTATTTTTTGGATTTATATATTAGAGTGAAAGACCATCTGTCACTTCAAATTGGGTACTGGAGTTGTAACAAACTTAAGAACAGGCTGTATGAGATTTTTGAATTATGATAACCTTGAGTTTGGTTGAACAGCATCATGGTATTAGCACCCATATTTAAACAAAAAAAAGTAACACACAATCTAATTTAATTTCTTTTACATAGAAAAGCAGCTATAGTGGTGTCAAGGTAAGCAAACCAATGGTTGGAACCCTCGGACTGCTTGCAGTCCTGCACACTTCAAATGGCCTGCTGGATTTCATTTTTAGACAAAAATATATTTAAATTTAAACGATTAAAGTAAGAAAAGCGTCTTTCTCACAACAATAACTTTGCCTCTAACAATATTAGATGTTTTTCTAAATGTCCAAACAGTTTGTAGTTTATTTGGAAGACATCATCGTAGTCTCTAATAAATATGAAACATGAAAATGTACATTTCATTTCCTTTTAATGAAAACAATCTACAACTGATAGTCGTAAGATTCAGTAACAAACTCTTCCGGTCTGACATCAGTGAAACTCTGTTGTCTGACAGGTTGAAAGGTGGTTCTGAGCTGAGCTCTCAGAAAGCCTTTGTGAAATGAAGAAGCTGGATGTAAACGCTTTACACCAGTAACCTAGCCATTATCTTCAGAAATCTACTCGTCCCTTAAAATTGACGTAAAACACTAAGTATGACAAAAAAATTAACCTCTAAAAGGGCAAATTAATCAAAGCTAAAAGCAAACTGTATAAAAACAGTACATGCGTTGCCATTTCTACTGAACAAATTGCTAAGTAGACCAATTATTTATATGGTATGAATGTAATTTAAAGCAAAAAACAAAAAAAGTATGAATACAGTAAATTACTCACATTTTCATATTCACTTCTCCCCGGGAAAATTACACAGTTTAAAAGCATCTTTCCCATTACACACCCCAGTGACCAGATGTCCAAAGCTGTAGAATATGGGAGCCCGAGAATGAGTTCAGGAGCTCTAAAACAAGGAAAGTTGTCATTATTCAGGATTTATAATGCTGCATCAGCGTAAAGCCTGTATTACTTGATTGGCAGCCTAGAAACAACTCGAACATTTCTTTTTACAATTCTTACTTGTAAAAAAGACATTGATTGATTGTTTGATTATTTTGTTTGGCGCGGAGAGCCAAGCCAAAGTCAATCAGCTTGACCTGCAGTGGTTTCTTCCTTTGATCCACCACCATGATGTTGTTTGTTTTGAGGTCACTGTGGATGATTTGAACATTCTTCAGTCCCTCTAAAGCTGTGGCCAACTGAAAAAAATGATCATAATACAACATGGAGAGTGAGATTCAGATTGTGTTCAACATTAAATCATAAAATTTCCAGATTTATTCTTTTTATTTTATTTTATTTTTAGTTAATGCCAGACCTGCTGGATAACTGTTCTAATCTCTTGTAATTTCAATGGATGTCTTAGTTTAATGTAGTCTTTTAGATTGATGTCACACATTTCAAACACCAGACAGGAGTTTGTGCTGAAGCTTTGGTGAAACTTTATAATGTTCTTCTGATCCAACTTGTGCCTCATGAGATATCTCATCATTTCTGCCTGCAAATAACATAAAATAACCTCACATTTGGTGATTTGATTCAGATTTTTTTTTTTTTCAGCTTTTCACAGTATCACATATGGCTAGCGTCCTACCTCATGCTTCAATTTGTATTTCCCTTTGGCAAACTTCACGGCAACATCTTGCTGTGTGTAGGTGTCAAAGCATTTGAGCACGACTGCGGAGCCGCCTTCTCCCAGGTATTGAATGATTTCGAATCGCTGGGGAATTGGAGGACTGGCTTGAAAGCGTTTACTAGATGAAGGTGTAGAAGGAAAGCTCCCCATTGTGGATGGTGTTTCACATAGCTTATAAAGTGAAGCAGATGCTGAATTTAAAAAATACACACAACTTAAAATTTGTTGACGAAATTAAGCATTAATAAATAAATAAATTACCGGCCATGTGCAGCTTGATTGTTACAGGTTGGCTCCTTGGATCAGTTGATTTGTTGGTTAACAGATAGGTTCTGAGAACATTTCAAAATTACTCTTTCAAAAAATGCACAATGCCCAAGAAATACCCACTTCCATAGAACTGTGACCGATTAGTACACTCTAAAAAGAAAATAGTTGAACCAACTTAATTGAATTGCTTTTATAGGTAACAAGCAATTCAATTAAGTTTATCCAACTTAATTTATTAAATTTAACCAATTCAATATATGATAATCATCCAACTCAATTTGTTATTGTTTTTTAAACAAATTTATTAAGAATGTTTAAGATAACCGATTTAAGTCAGTCTTACTCAAATCATTTAGTTTACTTGAAAAAAATGGTAAATAGACTGGACTTTTAAAGCACTTTTCCAGCCATTTTGACCATTCAAAGCACTTTACACTAGAGTCACCCATACGCACACTGATACACAATTTACAGTTAAGTGCCTTGCCCAGGGGCAAATCAACATATGGCAGGAGGAAGCTGGAATCGAACCTCCAACATTCTGATTACAAGACAAACTACCCACAGAGCCACAGTCACTTACCAGAGACTCTGTCCCTGGTGAGCTTGAGTCATGGTGTCAGACGTGGGATACAATATGGTATTGAACTTAATTATTTCAAGTAAAGAAAGTAAAAAGGTCATTTAAGGAAAAGAATTGTAACTTTTAAGTTAGAATGTATTTAGAGGACACTGTAAAAAAGAGTATTTAGGTTGGAACTACTTAAAAGTTTAAGTTGACTTTCTGTAGTATTAAGTCAAAGAGATTTTAAATGTTTATTAGAACAAAAATAAATGATTTGAGTAAGTGACTTAAATTTGTCATGTTAAACCCCCTTATGAATTAAGTTATAAAAACTTAGCAAATTGAGTTGGAAAGACTTAGTGAACTGAGATGGATGATCAAAATAAATTGGGTTGGTCAGACATAGGATACAAAACTGGCATTGAACTCAATTGTTTTAAGTAAAGTCAAAGTGAAAAGTTCCTTTAGGTTAAAGATTTTTAAGTTTTGAGTTAAATGAACACAAAAAAGTAAGTTGTCATAGCAAAAGCAAAAGAATTAAGTGAAATTAATGTAAATAAGTCCATAAGATGAACTGCAGCCCAAATACACTTTTTAGAGTGTACACAACAGGAGCATGAGCACATGCACCAGATCTAGTTAACGCTGCTGCATTTACTCATGTTACAGATTTGCAAACTACATAACAATTTCATAAAGTCAACAGCACTGATATTCTATAAGATTTGTATTTTTTTAGACAAGGACCTTGCAATGACAGTGAAAGTAAGGCTGGATTTAAGAACTAGTAAACTAGGTAAATGGCTAGAGCTTGGTGAGTGACAGCAAATAGTTTAACTTGCAAATTTGTCCAAAGAATTCAGCTTAACTTACTTTGAGGAACGTGTTTAAAAACAGTTCAATAATTTTATTTGCGAATGCTGAAAAAGCAGTGTTCTTTTGCTTACCTTGACATATGGCCTTATGTTAATGCTGGCTATCTTTGGATGCTGATCTGTGTTATTTTGAGTTTGATTTTGTTTCTTTTTTAAAACTGGCACAAGTCTGACAGTAGAACAAATTGACAAAAGATCTCATTACTCTTATTTATTTTATTTTTGCTACAAGTAACCCTGCATGTATGAATTAAAAATCTATGTGCATAAATTTATTTAATGAGCTCATTTTGTTTGGTAAAGAATAATAAATAAAGAAAAGTCGGTATTCTATTGGAAACGGACATTTATAGTCTGCACTGTTTCTGAGATATTTTTTAAATCAAACTATTAAGCTATTGTGTAATAAAACCCACATCTTTACTAGGTTTACTTTAGCTGTACAAGGCATCCAGATCGCTCGGGTTTTTAGAAAAACGTCTTTAGATTGCACCCAGAATCACACACACAAAAAATGCCTCTGTGAGGCATCATTTTCTTATTACTGTTCCATTCTGAAGCCCTGAGGCCAATGCAAGAGAGGTACATTATAAAAAAAATGATTGAGACATCGATTGTAAAAAAAATGACATGAGATGAATACATTTTAACGTACGCGTAATTCTGACAAGGAATATTTTATTTATTCACGTAGTAAACCAGTGTTCCATATTCGGAAACCCGTTTTCCTCGTCACTAATACAAAAACAAAAAAAAAATCTTAATATATTTCAGAGCGGCGGAAACGGGCTTCTATGCATATACGATTAGGTAAGTTACATTTGTATATTCAGTAAAAATGAAAGAAAGATAGAAAGAAAAAAAAAGACAATTAACGCCGTCGTTTATTTTGAAGTACTTCCGGGTTGCTGTGACCTCCATACACAGCGCCGCCCTATCCGCCACCCTTCTCTCTCGGCCCCGGGAGCAGGACGTATCTTCAGGTCTCAAACATGCTGTCAGTTCGCCTCGCAGCGGCTCTTGCCCGCAACCTACCACGAAGAGCTGGATTTGTAAGCACTTCTAACCTATTTATGTTTTTGCTTTTCTTTTATCTGGACATGAAAAAAGGAATTGTTCATATTGAAACCGCTGCTGTTCAGTTGTCTTTGCACTGGAGGACACAGAGCCCTTCACATTCCCAGTCCCCTCTGTTGACATTATGCAGCTGAAAGACATTTGGGATATTGCAATATCTTGCTAATAATTTATAAATAATAGGTTGGTTCCCTGGATGATTGAAACTGTGCAAGCGATTCTGTTGTGACGAAGGCTTAATAATTTAAGCCATCGGTTAAAGGTTAGGCTCGTTTCTCTTTTAGCTAGCTGCCACAATAGTGGATTGGGAAGTGTACAGATGATGAGATATAAGTAACATAAAACTGTGGATTGTCATCCTTTTTCATTAAACTAGATATTTCTACACAAGTTCTGCTGCCATATTATTCACTTTGAGATATTTGAAACGCAAGCATTTTCTAACCAGCAATAATCAACAAGTGTTCTCAAGTGACTGTCTTAATTTTGGGGTGAAATCTGTTCCCTGCTTTCTGAATACTTCCTGTTAAGTTTTAGGTTCATGTGAAAGTGAGCCTGACTTCTTAATTATGTTAATATAATGCTTCTTTTTAAAAATAGTTTCACAAACTTTTTAATGATCTAGTCATATCAGCCAAAATTTGAGCTTGCATTAAATGCTTACGTTGTACAAATATAGTAAAAATAAATAAATTAAAAAAATCCAAACAAACCAAAAACCTCCCTATCCTTTCAGCTTTGGCATGTAGTAATGTGTTTTGGTTGAAAGTACAGTAGAGGAATTTTTAATAATTTAATCATAACTTCTGACTTTTTTTTAGTCTATCCTGTGACGAGGCACATTATGATTCAGGCAGTTTCTCTGGCATCCCAGTGCCTACATCCCTTAAAGTAGGGACAAAATTATTTAAAGTTTAAGCAGTTTTGAAATGTAACCTTGGTACACCTTGAAACATTTGATCGGTGTATGCTCTCCAACTACATAAATCTAATTCACTTATTTCTTTCTGTGTCAAAGGTATCTAAGAACGTTGCAGCAGCATGCGTCGGAGCCAAGAATCTGCACACCGCCCAGCACCGGCTCCAAAAAACAGGTCAGTGTGTCAAGAAGCTCCTGCAAGTCTTTATGAATTTTTGGATTTATTCGTAACAAATTTATTTATTTTTTTAAAAATTTACGCTGTAAAGGCACAGCTGAAGTGTCATCCATTTTGGAGGAGAAGATCATGGGAGCCGACACCAGCGCCGATTTAGAGGAGACTGGCCGTGTCCTGTCCATTGGTGACGGTATTGCCAGAGTGTACGGCCTCAGGAATGTGCAGGCAGAGGAGATGGTGGAGTTCTCCTCTGGTCTCAAGGTGATGGTGTAAACCTTAGATTCAGTACTCTACCTGGAGAAACTGTATCTTTGTTTATTTTTGCTTGATAAACAAAGTTGGTCTCTTATTCCAAGTGCTGAATCTTTGCACTTATTTAACATCTATAATTTTGTTGTGTGCATTTGATGGCTGCTTCTGAAATCAAGCGTTCTCTTTTCCAGGGCATGTCCCTGAACTTGGAGCCTGACAATGTTGGTGTTGTGGTGTTTGGTAATGACAAGCTGATCAAAGAGGGCGACATCGTCAAAAGAACTGGCGCCATCGTCGATGTGCCTGTTGGTGAAGAACTCCTAGGCAGAGTTGTTGATGCTCTGGGAAATGCCATTGATGGAAAGGTACTCATTTTAATTTATTGCTCCCTTGGGTTGTTGTGTTGTCTTTCGGGGGTTGTTCTAATATTAATTCCACAAGTTCTTAGTTGCTAGAAGAAACATAATGACTTTCTTTCTCTGTCCTCTCCAAAAGGGCCCTCTCGGCTCCAAGGTGCGCAGGCGTGTGGGTCTGAAAGCCCCTGGTATCATTCCCCGTATCTCTGTGAGGGAGCCCATGCAGACCGGCATCAAAGCCGTGGACAGCTTGGTCCCCATTGGCCGCGGACAACGTGAGCTCATCATCGGAGACAGGCAGACTGGGTAACGGGATGCTGCTCAAAGAGAATATTTTAATCACTCAGCATGCAGAGATGTTATTTGCAGTGGTTTTATTTGCCCTTGCAGCAATTAAAGTGGGATTTTGGGTTCCACATAACTTCTGTAAGTTTAATTATTATTTTATAGTAATTTCTTCTGCAGTGATGAACTAATTTAAGGGACATTGGAGCTGTTTGTCTTCCAGTTTGTCACCATGGGAACACCAAGCATCACCCCAAACATCTAGAATGAAATATAATCATGGTAGTGGCTGTTTTTCCTAAACAGGGACATGGAAGTTGGTTGGAATTAATGGGAAAAGATAGATGAAGCTAAATAAACCTGTTTGATGCTGCAAAAATCTTCAGACTAGTGTGGAGGTTCACTTCCCAGCAGGACAATGACACCAGACATACAGTCAGAGATAATATGCAATGGTTCAAGCATATTCCAATGTTGGGTCCAGACTGTATTCCAACTGGGAATACACTATTGAAGTTTCTGGTTGTATTGCGATTAAAAAATATCAAGGGATATAGATATTCATTATTTGTATATCACTCTGAATGTCAGCTAAGGTTCCTGCGTTTGTTTTGCAGCAAAACCGCCATCGCCATCGACACCATCATCAACCAGAAACGTTTCAACGACGGAACTGACGAGAAGAAAAAGCTGTATTGCATCTACGTTGCTATTGGCCAGAAGAGATCCACTGTGGCTCAGCTGGTGAAGAGGCTGACAGATGCCGATGCTATGAAGTACACCATCGTGGTATCGGCCACTGCCTCCGATGCTGCGCCTCTGCAGTACCTGGCTCCCTACTCTGGCTGCTCCATGGGGGAGTATTTCAGAGACAACGGAAAGCATGCCCTCATCATCTACGACGATCTGTCAAAGCAGGTGAAACTTCAACTTCTGCCTCGGGGGTGGGGGGTTTAGAAAAGATAGCACCCAGGTCCTGCATTGGACATTGACTAAACCTTGTTGATCGTCTCTGCAGGCTGTCGCCTATCGTCAGATGTCCCTGTTGCTCCGCCGTCCCCCAGGTCGCGAGGCCTACCCCGGGGACGTCTTCTACTTGCATTCCCGTCTGCTGGAGAGAGCTGCCAAGATGAACGATAACTTTGGCGGCGGCTCCCTGACCGCCCTTCCTGTTATTGAGACACAGGCTGGAGATGTGTCGGCCTACATTCCAACAAATGTCATCTCCATCACAGATGGACAGGCGAGCAGCTGATTTGTCATGCTGGATGCCGATATGCTCAGTTTCTAGCTTTTCCTTAAATGCGGTTTCCTCACACAGATCTTCCTGGAGACCGAGCTGTTCTACAAAGGTATTCGTCCAGCGATCAACGTCGGTCTGTCGGTGTCACGGGTTGGATCCGCTGCCCAGACCAGGGCCATGAAGCAGGTTAGTCCTGCTTCAGGGCCTGAAGCTGAAGTATCCTCTGTTGTCAAATGCTTCACTTTAAGCAACCTATGCTTCCCGTCGTTAGGTGGCCGGTACGATGAAGCTTGAGCTGGCCCAGTATCGAGAGGTGGCCGCCTTCGCTCAGTTCGGTTCCGATCTGGACGCCGCCACGCAGCAGCTGCTGAACCGTGGCGTTCGTCTGACTGAACTCCTTAAACAGGGACAGTACTGTGAGTGTCAGCTGCTTGCTCCAGGTTTTCATGTGGATGAGATTCATTCTCAACTCTAATTGTCTGTTTTTTTATTTATTTATTTTTTTATCTTTCAGCTCCGATGGCCATTGAAGAACAGGTAGCAGTCATTTATGCTGGAGTGAGAGGACACCTTGACAAGATGGAACCAAGCAAGATCACTAAGTTTGAAAAAGCTTTCCTTCAGCACATCTTGAGTCAGCAGCAAGACTTGCTGGCAGCTATCAAGTAAGAAAAGGATATTGCATCTATTTTTTCCCCTTTGTAAGAATGCGTTGTAACAGTTTTGCTCTTCTTTGCAGGGCTGATGGGAAAATATCTGAAGCTTCTGATGCTAAACTCAAGCAGATTGTTTTGAATTTCCTCTCTAGCTTCGAGTGAAATGACACTCATTTGGTCTTGTTTGTTTCCAAAGCAGAGCACGAGTTATGCTTTCAATGAATTTAAGAAAAGTTCAAGGGATTTTATGTACAGATATCTCCTAAAGCTAAATAAAGTGTTCCGACTAAGTGACATTGCTGTCTTTTTCTCAATGCTTAGTTTTCTTATTCTGCTGTACACAATCATATATGTGCCACTGTAGGCAAGGAAACCAAAATTTTATCAACAATGAGCTTTAGTTTTTAAGTAGTACAAAATCTAGTTTAAATACCTTTATGTTCATATGAAAAAGGTTCAATGTGAAAGGTGTGAATGTAACAGTATTATTAGAGGTCCCTCTGCTGGCCAAGAGCAGCAATAACCAAATTGTATTAATTTCCTTGTTAAAGTATATCTGTTAAATATTTGCACCTTTTGAAATTCCATATTTTTTATTGGAATTTTATGTGATGGATCAGCAGACTTTTAGATGGTACAATTTAAGTAAAAGGAAATACCAGGTTTCCGTTTGTCTTTTTTGCAAATTTGAAAAGTGTGGCATACATTTGTACTCAACTCCCTTTTACTTCGAAACCCCAATATAAAATAAAAAGCAGCCAAATCCTTTCTGATGCCATCTAATTAATAAATACTAAATAAAATCCCAGGCTTTGTACATCTCAATTAGTCCTCTGAAAATGGAGGGTGCAGAACCTCAAACTATGTTGGGTATATGAAATCACATGGAACATGGTATTCTTCTCAGCAGAGACCAACATATTTCTTTTTGGCATACTTGGAAAGTGTTGTGTGGTGGAAAACTCTGCACATCTTTCTGAACCCACCTGCACTCATAAATATAGCATTTGCAGCATCATTCTGAGGAGACCTGGCAAGGAAGCAGATCAGAGTTGATGGAAAAGTTTGATGGAGCTAAATACAATTCAATCTTGAAATAAACTCTACTGGAAGCACCAGAGACACGCTTGAGACTGGGGAGGGTTTTCACTTTGCTGCAAAGTAAGGAACCTAAATAATTTACTACAATCGAATATTTTAGATCAGTGCAGAGCACACCTAAAGGTGAATGGGAATCTGTGACGAGATTTTAAATGGCCAGTTTGCTGGCCAATCAAGCAAAGAAACACCGCATTGAACCACCGTTTGGTGCATTTGGCAGACTGGTCCTGCTGGAAAAGAAAATCGGCAAATCCATAAAACCTGTCAGTGAAAAGAAGAAGAAAATGATCTAAAAGTTTCCTGGTGGACGTCTACATTTACTGTGAGCTTGAGAAAACGCAATGGATCAACACCAGTAGATGACACGGCTCCCCAAATCATTACAGACTGTGGAAACCTTACGCTGGAGTTCAAGCAACATGGATTCTGTTTTTAATAAAATGTAAGACTACTGTTTCAATTTATTAAAATATAACTCTTTATTAAATTCTTAAGCCTTCATTAATTGGGTGAATAACAACCACTTGCGCAGTGAAACAAACTTTATGAAGGTGAGGAAATGGTGAAACCTAAAGCTAAATCCACTGTAAATAGTGAAAACAAAAATAGTGACAACCTCTATGAATGTTGAGTGAAGGACGCTGATTAAACATTTAGCAGAAACTGAAGTGACAGTTCAGTGTTAACGTAACATTATGAACAGTGGGACAGTGCACTCTACAACAAAACATACTTAACGGTGTATAAATTAAGTGATTACTTTTAAGACAAAAACTCATATTAAAACACGCACACCGGTATGCTATTTGGAACAAACATTTAAAATCTGCATTAAGAAAATTGTTAACTATACCCAGTACTGTTTTGTGTGGATCACAGGCCTGTGGTGATTATGTTTGGGTATATTATTCTGTCTGACATAACAGGGGTCGTAATAGTCCCACTCCAGCGCTGAAGACAGCAGTCCGTTGGACAGGCCGTCGCTATCTGCAGACAAAATGCGAAGGGAGACACCTGGAAGACACGATGCCCACACCTCTGCTTTGTTATAAACGATGCAAATAACTGCCAGCAACCACATGTCATTTTGCCTCATCCACATTATCCAAGTTACAGAAGTCAGAAAATTAATGTCACATGAACTTTAAATACATTTAAGACAGTCTGAGTGGAGGAGACTTTTGTACCTGCACTTGCTCCGAAGTCACTGTCCAGCCCAGGACCCACAGCAGAGGTGTTCAGACTGGATGTCTCTGAGGTCAGGTTCGTGTGCTCACACTCCGTGAACAGCTTGTCGTACGGATGCACAGGAGCGGCTGCATTCACTTCCGTTAGCTTCTCGTAAGTACTGCTCCGACGAATGTGAGCCACATGATCTGCTTCCTCCTGTGAATCAAGGAAAAGTAAATGGATAATTGCTGACAGATGAATTAAAAACCCAGCCCCCAGCTGTAGACTGCAGAAATCCACTTCTTGTCGCAGTTCCTTTGATTTGTCCTTAGTTGGTAGAGACCCAGTATCTTGTGCTGACTCGTCATCACAAATTGACTGAAATATATAGATACACTAGTTTCTGAGCAAGTTTCAAATAAACTATATACTGTCGCAATAATCAAAAGACTTCTGGAAAGGACATCTGACCATTCCTCTAGTTAGGGGTTAAATATAGATTGGTTGATTTTACATGCACAGATCAAGCTCTTTAAGCACAATTCACAATTTTTCAATAGGGTTGAGAAATAGAAGTCTAATGTTTGAACACAGATTTTTCCCAGTTTCTGACAGTCACCTTCAGATTGGATTTTAAAAAATTGGTCAGCATGTTCAAGAACCACAAAGACTCAAGCTTGTCATAAACAGGAATATCCAGTGACACTAATCTCCCGGTTGACAGGGAAGCTAATATGACATTTGCTTAACATAGGGTAGTGACCAAGAGTAAATGCAAGAGCTCCAAAATAGGTAGAAGTCAATGTGAGGCCCTCGGGCTTAACAACACTGAATAAACCATAAAGTACGGCAGTGGTAGCATCATGCTGAGGCTCTGTCTCCCTGCTAGTAGTATTGGTCCAACTGGGTGGAATAATGCAGATGGAGTACGTCTTCCCAATTTTTGATGGAAATTATCCCACACACATTGAAACTGTTAAGTAGAGTAACATGGATGATGGACAAATAAGATTAGGATCTCATTAAAGTTCATGTGTGAGGACTGGAGTGAATACGTTTTGTAAAGAAAAGGATAACCTTCTAATGGGAAACAAACCAGCAAACAATGTCAAATGATGGACAGGCCCTGCTCTAAAATCTAAGTGAATTATGAATTAATTAGGGTTGAAATAAGTTGCATCAAAGTCTTCTGCCTGTAATAATACCTTGAGCACTGTCAACATCTTAATGATAAACATACAAAGTCCTTAACACTTGCTGAACGGATCTAAACTAACATTTACGCAACCGTCTGTCATCCTCTCACACAAAGAACTCGCTCACCATTGGAGAGTTTGGTGGAGCCAGATGTACTCTGGAGTTAGCCTCCGTATCGCTGGACTGCAGTAAAACCGGAGCACTCCGACACCAGCACGGCTTACTGTTACTGGAAGTCAGTGGCGCCTCGGGGGTGAAGCCCTGCGCGGAGGACGCGGCCCGGATGGTGCTCGGCGCCCTCAGAGACCCGGAGCCAGTCGCACCGTCGGGCCTCAGCAGCCGGATCCGGCGAGGCAACCCGGCTCCGTTTCTGGACGACGCCCTTGAAGAAGTGACGGGGTGGGACAGGACGGGCTCCGACAGGGACATGTAGGCTGTCCTCCCGTCCCGCAGAGGGGAAAAGGCCACGTCGGATACTCTGAGTCTCGGCAGGGTGGATCGCAGGAGCATCTCCTCGGTGTCCTCCCGCCTCGGTCTGCTGGTCTTCTTTGACAGGACCAGGACCTTGTAGCCCAGGAAGAGACAGTTCAGCAGGAGGAGAATGACCACAAAGGGGATGAGCAGGAGGACAACTAAGGTCAGGTTTGTCACAGAGTAGCCTTCTGTCAGATTGTGTGGAGTGGTCTGACGTGGTTGCGACATTTCATTCCCAAGCGCATTGCGGGTGAATTTCTTTGAACGCAGGTCTCCGTAAGCCCTTACGCCTAGTCTCTGTTCACACAGGTGCTTTAATATTCCAATCAGTGGGAATTACTTCAAGTTTGATCTTGGAAAATCACGCAAGTTCTACTTTTCATCGCATTCTTCTCCATTACTGTGGATAAAAATGTTACTGATATAAATATCGCAAAAGTGAGGACGCGGCCATTGATTAAGCCCGGCAACAAACAGCAGTTCAACAGGTGTGTCTTTTTTTTTTTTTTTTTTTTTCAAGATTCTGTTGTAGGAATCACCCGCCGCTAGATGGCAGTAGATTTCTCCTGAATTTCAACAGATTTGAGGCTCAGCCGCTTTGCAGTTACAATTATGTCCAATATGACTGAGTAGCAGCAATTCCGCCGAACGGATTTGAGGTATCAAACATAAGAAAAGGTGTAAAGGTTATATATGTTGTTATTTATTGTCTCAAAGTGTCACGATAGATAGCAACATCTCCTGGTAATCAAAGCTGCCACAGTGCTGGGGTTAAATTAGTATTTGTAGCTAATGATGACATGTTTCGTAGAGTTATACAGAAGACAACATCTGGAAAACTACAAAAGGACATCAAATGTGAAAATTTGCCGAAGTTACAAAACGCAGACAAGACTTTATACAATAGAGAACAGAACAAGGTCCACAGTGACTTGAAACGTAATCATGCCTCTTGGACATTTTACATGTTCATGAACTGGAACTAAAAGCTTGATGCATTTTAATCGGAATTTATGCAATAAACAGATTAAGAAATAGATAGTTGTGGAATGGAAGAAAAATGCTACCTTGTTTTCAAAGGGTTTTACAAGTATACTCTAAAAAACATTGTTTTTTTTTATTTAGAAATTGTCTATGACTCAAGTGAAAGATTGTGATGGCTGAATAAATAATTAAATAACAAATGATCACAGGACATCAATCAAGCTAGAGTTTGAGCTAAACTATGCATGCCCTGCGTTTTAGCTGTGTACTTTCTGCAATATATCTAATTCAGAATAACTGAATGAACCCCTCAGCAGAGGCCAGGAATCATTTGATTCAGATAAGTGCAGTCAAGTCAACGCTGAAGCTTGAGGATTGACTGGACACAGCAGGTATGAACCATTAAGCTTTAGCTCTGGCTGTATTTTCAGTGTTAGTGTCCTGCTGGAAGGTGAGCCTTCAACCCAGTCCCAAGTTTTTTTTTTAAGCTTCTGACATGTTTTTTTCCCTAATGGCTTTCAAATGTTTAGCTTCATCCATCTTCCTTTTTTGTTTTTATGCAGGGATTTCCTGTCCCTGCATAAAATAGCATCCCCACAGAATAGATAGCTCCACCAACGCACTTAATTGTGGGGACGATCTGTTCTTATTTGTCTGACAGATTACAGTTTGTTCATGTACTTTGCATCCATGTAAGTATGCAGCGATTCACTTTTTCCACATTTTATGTTTCAGCTTTATTCCAAATTGCATTGAATTATCCTCCTTCCTTAAAATTCTACACATAATTAACCCATTATGAAAAGATGGGGAAAAAAATTTTGAGCGCTTGACAAATTAAAAATAGAAAACCAAGAAATAACATTTACTGCATTTGTAGATCATTTCTGTTAAAATATCTGTAATGGACTTGAAAGTTTATTTATAATTAATTAAATTTATTTATTATTTATTTATAATTGGAGCTCTAGAAAAAGAGCACTCTACATTTTAATTTGTGTAACTTTTAAATAGTATGTTAATGCAATAAAAATGATTCTGTATATTTGTATTGTAAATCAATAATCATTGATAACATTGACCTGATTGTGTTTTGGTGAACAGAGAAGAAGATGTTCTTATTCATTTGTTTATAGGCCTAATGACCTAATTAGGTCTATAAATTGAGGTCCTTGTATATATGCAACAATAGAAAACCCGCAGTCAAGTTTGTGTGTTTTTTTTTATCATTTTATTTTAATTTTCATGCCGTAGAATAAAGTAGGAACACATCAGCAGTTCTTATTGCAGATCATATACAAACTTTTCTAGTCATTCAATAGAACATTTGACAAGTGAATCTCTTTTAGAGACAACATTTTTTCATTTTGCACACAAAGTAGACCTTTGCACACAAGTAGTTTTTGCTATTGTAAAAAAACAATGCAAAAGATCAGTCATATGAGCACCATATAACCATAAGAAGAAGAAGAAGAATAAGAAGAAAAGAAGTAAGGTGGTGTTTTTTTTCTTTGCTTGTTTCTGCCACTCAGGTTTAAGTAAGTCTGTACAGACTTAAATAGCACACTGATATCCTGCCATAAGTTTGCAAGTATAACAGTACATGTACACCTTTTCGTCTAGGAGAAGGCTGTTGAGTGAATGCTTGCCTCAGACAGCTAAAAAACCCTTCGTTAGTCCAACAGCTACCACTCGTATGGCACCAGAAGCTGTTGTGCATTGTACTAGTTCAGAAAGCCTCCTCTCTACAGTCCAGTTTGACTTCCAACTCAGCTCTGCTTGCCTTTTCCAAGCACAATAAGAGGTTGTGATTGGTTGTGAAATTAGCACCTTAGGCAAGGATGTGTTTCAGAATTGAGAAAGACACATGGTGATGCTGTGTCAAGTAGAAGTGAAGCAGGCTAGCACTGTCCCAGGCTGTGCTTGATGATCTCGCGGGACTGTGGCGGGATCCTGTCGGGGAAGAGCACCTGGAACTCCACCACCAAGTCGCCCCGCTGCGACGGGCTCTTGGGCAGTGGGAGGCCCTCGCCCCTCAGCCGCCGGACTTCGCCTGGCTTGATGATGTCGCTGCACGGTAAAGGCATCATGCGGTTGTCCAGTGTTGGGACATTGACTGTGCATCCACAGAGAGCCTGGAGACAAATCAAGAGGGAGGTAAAAGTTAGTCCTGGCGGCCTGTTGTCAACATCAGCTTCACAATCAATGAAGGAAAGTGGAGCGTGAACAGTTGTGCAACTGCTAAATGCTATGTATGCGTTCTTGTGAAAAGATTTTCCGAGTTACGCAACGGTGGTACAGATGTTATAACCGGCGTTCTATTTCTCTCCTGTGTGTGGGAGTCAAGTGTTTCTGTGACTGATAGGGAGCCAAACGAGGACGGAGGAGCTATTTGAAATGTCAGTCTCTGTGACTGCTGCTCTGCTAATCTGTGCGTGGGCTGGAGGAACTGAGAGGCTGAGACAGAGCGAGCCAGTAGGACTGTCTCCTTCTCTCTTTCTCTGCCTGGTTGTTGAGGCTGCAGTGAGTCTAGTGGCTAAAAGGGAGGCTGGAGTGCGATTTGTGGGTGCAGTCAGCAGGCAGCAGGCTAAATTTAGCTTCTTCTTTTTTTCTCTCTCTCTCCCTCTGCAGGGGCTGCTGAGGTAATGGAGGTGTTGGCTGACTGCTGCCATTTGGTTTGTGGGGATCTGTCAGGCGACTGTAAGTGGTAGGCTCAAATGCCCACAGTGGAACAAAAGTGTTCTGTTAAAAGACTGAATTAAGTATATCTATAGTTTGTCTGGTGAATTTCTAGAACAAAGAGTGAGTTGGTGGGTGTTTTAGAATGTGGTTCATGTGGACACTAACTAATGAGAGACTCACCTCTTTAAGGGTGATCTGGGCCGTGTAGACGATGTTGGACCCATCTCTCTTGTACTCTGGGTGGTCTTGGTCCCTGAGAATGAAGGTGATGTCTGCAGGAGGGCTGTTGGGGGTCTCGTCCCCCTCCCTGGGGAAGGTGATCCTGGTCCCGGCCTTCCAGCCTTTCTTCACCACAACGTTCAGCACCTTCTCCTCGGTTCGCAGGCTTCGGCCGTCAGGGTTGAGGCGGCTGCGCGTGATCTTCATTTGCTTTGTGCAGCCATGCATCACCTCGTCCAGGGTCACCGGCAGGTCGTGCACCACGGCCTCGCCAGACAGGCGCCGTGCGCCCTTCCGCAGGCCGGCCTCACAACCGGCGAAGCCACCCAGGTGAGTGAAGGTGGATCGCCGGAACGGGTTGAAGAGGTCATCGTCGGCATCGGGGTCGCTGCCGAAGAAGATGTCGAAGTGGTCAGAGTTGTGGAAGAAGGAGGAGAAGGTGGCGTGGGGGTCGTTTTGGAAATTTTGGCGGAAAATGTTGCCTTGGCCTGCTGAAATTCCATTTTTAAGACCTAAAAAAAGAGAATAGACAAATTGTTAAAAAAAAAAAACAACAAAACATATTTCCTGATGGATTTGAGTTGTCGCTATGCAAATGTTGTGCACGAGAGCTTTGATTGAAGCAGTTCAAAGTATATACATGAAGTCACATCTGCTCACCTTCTTCTCCAAAATGGTCGTAAATGCTTCTCTTCTGGGGGTCGTTCAGGATCTCATAAGCTTCTGCAATCTCTTTGAACTTCTCCTCCGCGTCGGGGTCACTGTTCTTGTCTGGGTGGAACTTGAGGGCCATCTTCCTGTAGGCCTTCTTGATCTCATCTTCATTGGACTCAGGCAAGACGCCCAGGACCTTGTAGAAGTCCTTGCCTGTGGGTTTGATGGAGAGGCAGGGCGTGTCCTGCTCAGACTTGGTGCTCTCCTGCAGGAACACAACGATTTAGATTTTTAGATCACTTTGTCATACTTTCTACATGCTGATGCACATGTTGTGACATTTAATTTAACACCAGTTGTGTGATATATATATATATATATATATATAAATATATATATATATATATATATATATATATATATATATATATATATATATATATTTATATATATATATATATATATCACACAGAATCCCTGATGAAAACTGTAGTGTATGAGCTACAACGATAAGAAAGATAGAAATGATTGATTTCTATCTACACAGATAGAAATCACCTTCAGCTTTAATTCTCTAAGGGGAAACACCCCTATCTGTGCTGCTGAGCAGATGCATAAATTTTATAGGCTGATCTCAACACAACGTGAGAGAGAGGGGGGTAACCCATGTGAAGGGATCGTGAAAAGACTTTCTCCCCCCAACAACTGAGAATCTCCGCAGCGATTGGCTGATAGGGAATCCGCGTTTCTAGCATGTGAATGAATGAAATGACAGCATCTCCTACAGATGCCGGCGGAGTACAAACGCCGGCAAAGAATGCCATGTAACTTTAAAATAATAATAATAATAAAAACTGTACTTACAGCTGACGATGATGATCCAGAGCTGTCACCCCTATGCATGACTCGCACTTTGCACTTGACATTTCCATTCTTTTGCTTCACTCCGAACTGGGTCCAGATGAGAACCATGATTTGAAGGGTTGCTTGGTCTGTTTGTTTTAAGAGCTGCTTCGAATCGCTGTCCACTGGATGTGTGGTGCTGAAATCGCTCCGCTTTCGCTCCGGGCTCTCTAAGCTCCGTCCTGTCTGAGATCTCTGCTCGGCTCTCTTAAATACCGCCGCCGCAGCTCCTTTTTCACCGTCCCCTCCGCCGCCCACGCATCCCGGTCGAGCTTTCCCGGGACCGCCCATTTCCTCACGGGATGCCGGTGTGCTCAGCGCACCCGGTGAAAGGCCATTGGTGCTCGAGCGATGATCACGCGGATGTTGCAGCCTCCTTTTCCATCTCGAGACTTGTTTCCGGAGTTCTAGAAGACAGACCGGAGCAGACTGTCACGACTGGGTACACCGAGTCCTCTTTCCCCGAATAGAACAGACTGGAGAGACTGAAAAAAGAGAGGAAAAACTATGTCTGCACAGACAACTTTGAACGATGGAATCCCTCCGCTGAGATTCTTATTAATATTTACAAATGTATTTGTCAAGCAAGCAAGTTCATCGCAGTACTACATTGCCTTTTGTTAGATGTTTTGCTTTGCAAAAATAATGCATACTTGCACCTTTTTCACGTTTTGTCACATCATCACAACCACAATCAAGTACAGCGTAGTTATAAAGTATGGAGGTATGATTTTCAATATTTTTTTTATAACATGTGAAAACGATGTGTATTTATAATATGCAGGGCTATATTTGCTTAGATATCCCTTTAAAAACCAAGTGCAACCAGCTGCAGTGAGAACTAATTAAATTAGTTAATAGAGTTTGTGTATAATTTCAGCAGAAGATATTCATAAACAAACAGTAACATGAAGACAGAGAAATGCACAAGACATCTCAGGGATAAGCATGAAGCAGGTTAGGTTGTTAAAACTTTCAAACTTTAAACAATCCATCATGGACTGTTTAAAGAATATGAGTCATATACAAGAGAGCCAAGACATAGTCGGCATCTAAGACGAGTAAAACCACCATCAGAGAAACCACTAAGAGGCTCATGGTAACTGTGGAAAGCTGGATAGATTGACTGGATCAATCTGGTGGGAGGATCTGTTCATACCTCACGAGGAAACATATTAAAAAGCAAGTCACTATTGAAAAAATATCTCCTTTGTAGTTCATCACATTCCTCAATGAGGTGACAAGTTACTTATGGCATATAGCAGGGCTTGTTAATGGCTGTTAGCAGATTTTTTCTGTCCAAATTTAAGCATTTTTCCAAAGAATCACTCTTTTCTCTGGATATCTGAAGTTGGTCAAAGTACATACCCTAAAAAGGAGAATAAATACTTTTTGCAAGACATTGCATAAGTAATCAAACTACAAACCAAAAACATACACAATAAATCCAATATGACACCAGATCATTACTTCTGGATTTTTTTTAAAATTTTTTTTATATTCTTGGAAAATCTAGAGTATTTCTAGTATTTTGCCCACCATTTATGACAAGCAGAAAAATACAAGAAAAAAGTGTAAGAGATAAAGCAATATTTTTTTTTATTTTTGTTTGAATTATAATAAAAATGATTGCTAGACACGCAATATTTGTGACAGGCTCCTGGGTTAAAATTGATAAAGTAAAAAATAAATAAATAAATAAAAGCATACACTAGACAAACTACTGAAGCATAACATCAGGACATAGCATTCATTTTAAGCCAGGTGTACAGCAGTACATGTAAAAAAAAAAAAAGGCATAATACAACAACAATCCTCATGAAACTTTTATTTTACGAAATATGTCAGAAAAGTTTTGAATGTCCTCGTTCAGACCGCATCTAATATTATCCCTCGGACTTCGTGACACACAAAGAAAAAGAAAAGAACAATTGAATTCTAATGTTAGAATGTTCCAGTGACCAACAATGAAAGGCTATTTTCTGCACCTCAAATTAGCTGTTGAAGTTTGCAGGTGAGTGTAGAAAGCAATGGATCATGCAGGGGTTTATATAAATGCACCGCCTACGAGAGCCAGCCAAAAAAAAAAAAAAAAAAAAAATGGTGCTACTGGATGAAAATGAAGGCAAAGCTATGCACACGGGCCACTTGACAACAGGCAGCTGTGGGAGTAAAAAGCCAGTCTGATGTTATGTAACCCAATGTGTTAAAAAAAAAGCCGGCCTGCGATGCCACTGTGGACATTTTGTGATGTATGAAATTTTGAGATACTGACAAGTTTGATGCCGTCTGATTTAAATGCTTTCCAGACGTGCTAATGGGTAGATTTTGAAGATAAGAAGACATATGTGTCGATTTTAGTTCAAGTTGAAGCAGTAAAAATATAAATAAAAAAATGGCAGAAACAGAGCCTAAATGTATCTGCTGCTGGTGGAGGGTAAAATGAGAAGATATTAATACTGTCAGGGAGAAAGAGGAGCAGATGGGCATGTCAGCACAATTAATAAAATCTCATCAATCACAGGACTTGGTGGAACATTCGATATCGTACGGGATAACTTTCACAGATGCACTTAACTGAATATTAGCGGTTTATATAAGTGGGGGTTTACAACTAAGGAAAGCTGAGCACAATGGACAAAAACATTACAAAATGTCAAGATTTGGAGGAGTAAAAAATTGAGACCCTGATGAATCGTCTCAAAATGTCTCATCCAATTTGTGACATTTAACAAGGACATTTTGTTAGAGTGGAAAGCATAAAAAAACAAAAAAAAGCTGCAATAATCTTGTTGCATAAGTGTTCATACCTTGTTATCAGATCTCGTCCAGGACAGCTTGAAAACACTGGTTGTTATTGTGACAGTTTTCCAGTACAAATTTTGCAAATTCTCCAATCGCCGGAGACTTATTTCTGTCGTGAATTTTTAACCAGTACTTGAGAAATGATCAACTTCAGTAATGGCATTGCTGTTAATATTTTCACCTCTCTTTAACGACTTGCTACGTTGCCACGGTTTACATGAAACGCTATGGATTCTTTGTGTACTTGTCCTGACTGTTACCTTTGCACAGTGAAATTTTGATTCCTTTGTAGCCGGTCTGCAAAACAATGGCTTCAGTTAAAGAATCAAATCTCAAGAAAAACCTTCATAATTGTTGCTAGGTGTTGACTCTACCCACGAAGACTCAACACTGGAACTGAATCAAAATTACCTTATGGCCAACTAGGTTGCATTATTTTAGTATTTTTTTTAACAGATTTGTTAGTTTTTTTGTTGAATATTATATGTTATGTGTTGTAATGAAAATGGAAAAAGTTCTGAAGTTACATATGTCATTTTATTATTTTTTGTGTGTTGACTTGTCATATCACAAAACATGTTATTGGGGTCTCACCACCTTGTTTTTATTTTTATTTTTGAACCATTTAACACAAAAAGCTCTAACCCACGGAAGTGTTTGTATTTTTAGCAAGGTTTCTTGTTTCAGACACCTCTGTACCTTAGTGTTAGTCTTTTTTCATGCCCATTCAATTTAGTTCGACTGGAGAGAGTCGGACCTAACACAGAACCCTGAGGGGCTCCATAATTCATTGTGGTAGAAAATAAAGAGGTCTTATTTACCTCCATAATTTGGAATCTGTCTGATAAATAGGAATTTTACTCTTGCTCTTCCATTCATTGACACATGGGGAAAATATACAAAAGTGTGATCGTAGTGATAGCTTTAGCTTAAGTAAAAGTTGCAATTCAACTAATTCATAGAGTATAGAACATTTTACTATGAATATGAAATTGGCAGCAGATGAAGGTCACACATTGCTAAAATGCAGCATCTACCTTATTGCCATTTTCCTTCCATTGAAGTCTGCCGTTTCTATTTGAGGCAACGCTACACACACTACAGGATTACGACACACACTGTACCATAGTCATGGATCGGAGCGGCACAGTCCCAGGGAGCGTACATTTATGGCAATACTTCCTCCTCCGTAGAAGCTTCCTCCAATGGAAGATGGAGTTTCCTGGGGATTCTCCTGTCGTCTTACAGGAAGCAGCAGACAAATTTGGTTTGAACATGATCACCCCGAAGCGTCATGCGCCAGATACCAGCTCTTGGATACTATTCACAGATCGAGCAGGATGGAGTGAATCACAACAGGCGACATTCATTCTCCCAGCCCACAAGAACAGTTTGGCTGCATTTGGCCTGTTTTTTTTTTTTCTCTCTTATTTTTCTCCTTCCTTTTAACACATTCACACAATCTCGCTCTCTCTCTCGCTCGCTCTCTCGCAGAAACACAAAGTGTCCTGTCAGTCTCACAGGAATGAACACCATTTAAAGCATCAAGCAGGAGTGACACTGTAATTGCTGGTTGGCGAGAAGGCTGACATGCATCCTGTTCTCATCATGTTTGCTGTTCTCACACATTTGGTTTTCGCAGCACCGACAGGCTCCGATCCCTTTGTTTTGTTGGAGCTTCCACTTTCTTGTAGCAGAGAACATACAGTAGCTGTAATGTTTCTGATGGCATCTGATCTGCATAAATTAAAACATGATTCAGTAAATCACTTTGACAATTTTGTGACACAGTTATGTATTTCTCTAGTTCGTTTACATAAAAAATACTTATCAGACAAATGGCATCAAGTAGTATTTATTTTATTGTCAACTAAACTCAAGAACACCTATCAGATTGCTTTGATCACATTTCCAGACTGAATTAGTATTTTTTTTTAATCTGAACTGTGACAAATATACAGCAGATAAATTAAGTATTGAACACATCACAGTTTTTCAAGGTAAATATATTTCTAAAGTTGCTATTGGCAGAAAATGTCTACCAGGTGTGGGTAACAAGCCGAATAATCCATACATAGAAAGAAACCAAAACAAAAAAGTTCAGGAATTAAGTTATGTGTGATAATGTGAAGTGACATACGGAAGAAGTATTGAAGACGCTTTCTGATATTTATTAAATACTTTGGTAATGACCTCTTGAGGATGTCTCCTGTTTGGAGAAATTACTTGCATGCATTGCTCAGGTGTCATTTTGTCCCATTCTTCCACTTTATCTTTAAACCTGGAAGCTTCTGCCTCTTCTATGAACTCTGATGTTTAGTTCTTTCCAGAGATTTTCAACAGGATTCAAGTCAGGTGTCTGGCTGGTCCAATCAAGCTGCTTTATTTTATTTCTCCGAGGCCAGACGAGAGCTTCCTTGGCTCTGACTCTGGAATCATTGTCTAGCAGAAATGTGAACACCCGTTTCATGTTCATCATTCTGGTACATGTTGTTGAAATTGAAAAAAACAAAACAAAAAAAAAAAAAAAAACCTACGTGTGTTTCTGAAACAGCAAAAAAAAAAAAGTATTTCTCTGTCTTTACCCCTGATACCGACTGGACAGCTAGAGATCAACCAATAAGAAAAAAGATGGATTCAATGTTACATGTGACCCTGACAGAAAGTAAAAACTGTTTTGCTCTCCAACGTTAAAATGCATTTTGTTTTATATTCACAAACTCTATGAGGAACCATCAGATTTTGTAGCTGCTAATATGTGAGAGACTTTATAGATGAGGAAAGTTCATCCCTCATCCCTGCAGCTTCTGTCATCCATTGTTGCTATGTCTTATGGGACTAGCGAGTGCTTCCTGCAAGGGATTCGGAGGGGGGGAGAAAAAAAAAAAAAGAAGTGATTCACCCTGCTGTGAGCACACAGCACGGGTACAGAGTATGTGACACCAACCTCATCCCACATCATTCTGCTCCCAACCCTCACCCTGCCCTTCAAAGGGCAGCAGATGAATCAACATAGTTTAAAACAACACAAAGAGAAACAACGTATACTGTACGAGACAAGAAGAAGAAGTCGTCATGTCTCACGCCTTCTCTCCCCTCTTCCTCCCCCAAGTCTGCTTCTCCCACACATTTCTGTAAGTGTGACTGGCTCTGATTTATTTCTTTATTTTTCACTCTGGCCAGACTTCAGCGCACCAGATGCACAGACAGACAGCCAAATGGCGGCACAGACATATTAAGATGCACAGGCAAACATCGACCCAGACAGAGCTCCTGGTGTGCAGCCTGTCATCTTCTTTTCAAAACCACTGAAATCTTTTCGCTCTGCTTGAAAGGGGCGAGACTGGCTGTTATCATCCGAGAGACGAAAAGAAGACAGATAACGGATGAAGGGAAAGACAAAAAGACAAAGTAACACACAGGTTCATAAAAAGTGGTTGAACAGAGGAGAAATGATTAAAAAATAAGAGGACAGATTGGAATGCAGTGATGGATTATGGCTGGCAGAGAGGGAGGGTTTTGCAGGGGGAACAATTTGGAAAATATCCCGCAGCTTACTGTCTGCGTTGATGAAAGACTCTGCTGAATATTAAATTTTCCACAAGCACCCTCCAAAACTGGGCTATGATGAGCAGAAGAAGGCTCACATCCCGTGTCCGTGTGGGAGCCCTAAATGATTTCACACATGGTAGAAACTACTTTATGTTCTTCCTGACAACAACTCGCAACTAAAAGTGCAGGTACATATTTCCATCTTCCTGATTTTCCATCCAGTGTGGCTTTCTTGTTTTTGTGGTTCTGGGTCGCCTCCTGCAGGGCGCGAGATGTACTGCGTTGTGAGCAAAACATTTTTCAATCAGAAAACACTCATTTTTATGTAACTGATCCGGTTATATAAGCAGAAAACATGAACATCACAGCAGCCACATTCAAACTGTTGCAAAACGACATCTCTCTTACAGACCCATCGCAACTGCTTTTCACATTTCCAGCTGAGAATTCATCCCTCCATCCTCTCCAGAGTCCGTTCTCCCTTGCAGCTGCTCAGAGCCTTTTCTGACATCCTTAATTGCCTCAGGTAGTGCTGGTTTTCCTCAGGGTAGGAGACGGCGGACAGTGGCGGCCTGCAGATGGCCGGGTTCTCCGAGGAAAGTAGGAGGAAGATGAGAGTCGACAGGCAAAAAGGCCACGTGCAGGCCGGTAACGCGAGCTGATAGGGGACGGTAGAAGTGGGAGAATATGACACAATGTCTTAGAGACACCTGCAGATGAGGCCTCCAAAAGTAAGAAACTTTCGAACTTACCACGGACATTAGTTTTGACGTCGCTGAAGTCACGTATGCACAGAAAAGTGCTGAAAAAGACATCAAAACACCTTTCATTATGCAGTTTTCTACTTCTGACGAAGAATAATTAACTTAGTTTTCAGTCTTACCACATATTAGAGACAGTATGTGTGTCTGCCATGTTAA